>NW_026652276.1:155223570-155475316 GCF_009828535.3 Hylobates moloch | reverse complement strand
GCAGGTTTGTTACATATGTATCCATGTGCCATGTTGATTTCCTGCACCCATTAGCTCGTCATTTAGCATTAGGTATATCTCCTAATGCTGTCCCCGCCCCCCCCCACCCCCCACCCCACAACAGTACCCGGAATGTGATGTTCCCCTTCCTGTGTCCATGAGTTCTCATTGTTCAATTCCCATCTATGAGTGAGAACATGCGGTGTTTGGTTTTTTGTCCTTGCGATAGTTTACTGAGAATGATGTTGAACTCAAACAAATTTACAAGAAAAAAACAAACAACCCCATCAAAAAGTGGGCAAAGGACATGAACAGACACTTCTTAAAAGAAGACATTTATGCAGCCAGAAAACACATGAAGAAATGCTCATCTGGGAGCTTTTAATGAATCAAATCTTCATTTGCCTGAAGAAGCCAGTGCAGTTACTGACTGGTTTGAAAATTACATGCATGGTAGCATCAGAAGTCACACAGCAGTGCTGCTGTTTGATCACTAATATTGTTTCCATCAATTTTGTGGTCAGTATACTAGTGTGTTTGGAACTGACTTCCATATACCCAAAACAGCATACAAGCATGACACAGAAGGTGGGAAAATTTAATAGAGAATGCTTATGTCAGTTCATATAGAATCATAGAAGAATTTCAAAAAGAACAGTGCCACATAGAAAATGAATGTGGACTGGGCGCGGTGACTCAGGCCTGTAATCCCAGCACTTTGGGAAGCTGATGTGCACGGATCACGAGGTCAAGAGACTGAGACCATCCTGGCCAACATGGTGAAACCCTGTCTCTACTAAAAATACAAAAATTATCTGGGCATGGTGGCACACACCTGTAGTTCCAGCTACTTAGGAGACTGAGGCAGGAGAATCTCTTGAACCCGGGAGGGGGAGGTTACAGTGAGCCGAGATCGCACCACTGCACTCCACTCTTGCGACAGAGCAAGACTTCATCTCAAAAAAAAAAAGAAAAAGAAAAAAGAAAATGAATGTGAATGCATCCTCCAAGTAGAGTAGTGTCCTAAAAGAAAAAAAGCAGCTCTTCACTGTGATGCAAGAATTCAATATATAGTTCATGGCTGTAACAGCCGGCCAGCTCTTACAGACTAACTCTGTGTAATTGCCCATAATCTATCTCTGTAATTCACATTTTCATAGGTAGAATTTTCTTTTTAGATTTTGTTTTTGTTTTTCTTCTTTAAGCTCTTTTCCCACTCTGTTAAATTGTCAGCATTATTTTTTTACAATTCACTATGCTATGAATTTTATATTTGAATCATTTTCAAAACTAGAAGTATAAATTGTACAGAAACTTTTAAAGAGTTCTAATTGAGTTTATGCATCTTTTGCAAATTTGACTCCATAAGAATGCAGTATTACAACATTGACTTTGTTTGTAATCATTGTGTATGTACATTAAAATGTCCTCAATCAATGCAGAATGTCCTTTTGTACATATGCATTTATGAAAGATAAATTATATCGAGATCAAGAGGCTCACTAGGTGACTACATAAGCAGTGTTGACTGATTGCCATTTCTGATCAATCTCAAAAGGCTTAGGTTGTTAGTTATGGTATTTCAGATAACCACAGTTTTAAGCCGGATTGTGCACAATTACCAACCATAGTAATATGCATTTGTACATTTCCCTTTTTGATCTATTTCTTTATGAATACAGTTCATCTGCTCATAACTGTTATACCCATATGACTGCTGTTAGTATACCTGAGTGCCTATGCACAAAAGTACATGTTATTATCGCCTATTTTATTGTGTAAAGTGGCCTATGAAGTGTTCTGTCATGTTTTTCTATGTTTCTCTAATAAATCTCCTTGTTAAAACATAAATAAATATTCTTTAAAAATTTTTTAACATTATTTTTCCAAGAACAAACAGTCTTTTTGGGATTTTGATCTTTTGGAATTTCAATATTCTGGATTGTGGTGTTCGAGATGTGTCTTTCAAGATTACGATGGGCTTTATATTTTCAATACTGCTAGAGGTGCTAGAAGAGAGGAATTAGCTATCAGTGACGTTTTGTGAACATGGTGACCTGGGGAATTCATATCATAGCACATAGACATGCATGTTAGGTAACAGTTCTAAAAATCCTTCCAGATGTATTCACGTATTTGAGAGCACATATTTCTTCTCCATGATTTCCTTTTCTTTTAGCCCTTAAAAGCTGACTTTGAAATTTAGGATCAACTTATAGATTGCCTACAATGTTAACTCACTTTCTATCATAGTCTATTTGAAGTAAAAATAAATAATCTGTGTATTTTAAGATATTGAATGACTTGTTTTTGGAATATAGAACTGGCAATTAGGCATGGTAAGGAAGATTGTTAATATGTTTGGAGACAGTCTGTTGTGCTTTGAACGCTTAAAGGAAAAATAAGAGAGTTAATTAGCAAACATTATTTGTAAAAAAAATGCTAATCTAAAACTAATTCTACCTTTTTTTCAAAAACTATTTTCAATCTTTTTCATCTATTTCCTAAACTTTTCTAATTTTACTATGCTTGAATTATTTTTATAATCATATCTCAGGGTTGTGACTTGAAACTTCAGGTTTAATGGTTCAATAGTTTTAAATGTAACATGAAATCATTTAGAAAAAAATAATGAAATAAAAAATAATGAAATCTAAATACTTTATAACAGACACTAAAAGTAATGCAAATGAAATTTTACCAAAGTAGAAAAAACTCCACAACAAATGACAAAACATAGGTAAGACAAGTCCACAGTTTTATTTACTCATAGTGAACAGAAAAGTGTATATATTTACCAACACAACTCAACGTTTCATTAAAGAAAAGGCTTTCCTGGCCAGGCGTGGTGGCTCACACCTTTAATCCCAGCACTTTGGGAGGCCAAGGCAGACAGAACACCTGAGGTCAGGAGTTCGAGATCAGCCTGGCCAACATAGCGAAAACCCCATCTCTACTCAAAATAAATAAATAAATAAATAAATAAATAATAAAAATTAACTGGGCGTGGTGGCGGGTGCCTGTAATCCCAGCTACTAGGGAGGCTGAGGCAGGAGAATCACTTGAACCCAGGAGGTGGAGATTGCAGTGAGCTGAGATGGTGCCATTGCACTCCAGCCTGGACAAGAGCGAAACTCTGTCTCAAAGAAAGAGAAAGAGAAGGAAGGAAGGGAGGGAGGGAGGGAGGGAGGGAGGGAGGAGAAAGAGAAGAAAAAAGAAAAGAAAAGGCTTTCCTAAAGTCCAAGATGTAAAAATGCAAGCAGCAAAATCTGTATTAAACATGTTTTGTTCATTTTCCACAATAGAACTCCCCTTTCCTTCCCCATCATCTGTTAATGAAAACTTGTTTGAAACTTTCTGTAGGTCATTTTTAGATATAAATGTTAGAATTAAATATTTACCATATTTTCCTGCCAAAATTGAAATCAGTTGTCTTATTTCTGATTTTGTATGAGACAAATACCTGTTAAGCCATCAACCAATTACTGAGGAAACTTTTATGATTTTAGTTAACTTAATGAGCACTCCATCACATTTTAGGTAAGAATTATTTGAAGTTGAAGCTAAAACAAATGGAGCTTTTATGTTGGTATTTATTATATTTTAAGTATAAATATACTTCTAAAATTATAAATATTATTTAAAATTATATTTTAAATATATTTTAAAAGTATAATGCTAAATGACGAGTTAATGGGTGCAGGAAATCAACATGGCACATGGATACATATGTAACAAACCTGCACATTGTGCACATGTACCCTAAAACCCTGAAGTATAATTAAAAAAATAAATAAATAAAAATAAAAAATAAAAAAAATTTAAAAAAAAAGTAAATTTTAATATATTTTAAAAATTTTTTTGAAAATTATATTTTAAATGTAAAGTACTTTATTAAAATATTATTATTTTTCTTTAAGACCTCTATTCTACTTTTTCTTTCTAATGATATATATTTAATTTTGCAAAAGTATTTCCAAATGATGCCAGGGAGGTGGAAATTTTTGCCAGTCCTAACTACCTTTTAGTAATTAGAATCTAAGAATTATTAAAACCATTTTTCTGAAATTAATCAGCAGCTCTACCATTGCCTGCTAATTGATCATAATGTGAAAAAGGGCAGAAGTAAAGATGAATTACCATGCAGGGGTATTCATAACATAAGGATAACTGCAACGAGGAACCTCTAAAAAACAGATCAGTCAGTTTGTTCTCTTCTCTTTTCAATGACCAACCATGAAATTTTCCTTCCAAAATCATGCAACAATTGCTTCTAAAAGTGACTTCAGTGAAATGAAGCATTGGCTGAGTTTAATGCATGTGCTTCACAATCTAAAACTTGCTTCACTTGATTGCTGAATTCTGTGGTTCTATGGAAACTTTGGTTCCCTTTTCAATGGCATAATGAAACTCATAACCAACCTTGGAGACATACTTAAGAGAAGATATTTCTCATATAATTTTTACAAACATTTTCTCGTAAAAATTTTTCTCACCACCTGCCAGATTGTGACTCCTGATAACTATTCACTCAATCAATGCCCAATAATTCACTCTAGTGAATTAGGTTAAAAGGAGCTTTACTAGGGGGACTATAAATGGTGGCACGGGAACTCTAATTTACTAAAATTTACTAAAAAGAAAAAAATACATAACACCCCCTCGCAGTTGTTTATTTATTACTTCAGAAAACGTCTTTACTGAAAGCAATTTGCTCATATTAACTAAGGTCTAACTTTAGCAATCTCCCCTTTACATACAGAGAAACACATAGAAAATTAAATATAATTATATTTGAGGAATGTAATTTAAGTAGAACCCCAATTTTTTAATGCTAAATATAAAATCTGAGAAAATATTATAATCAGAAATATGGAGAGAATAATCTTGGTTTGAAATTATTTAGTATTTTAATAAAATAATGAAAAATATGCTTATAGGTACTTTGAAAGAGTAACTAACAAAAATGGAAAATTTAGGATTCAAAAAATTACAGAAATGATCTAGGCAAGCTACATTTTCTGTAGAAATAAACATACTTCTGTTGACCTATTATCTCTATTTTCTAAATCGTGTAACTTTAAAAATTTCCATATACTTCCAGACATGGAGAATATGTCACAATTTGATCAATCAACTGGTTTGTATGATGGATTGACAATAAGAATGGGCAAAGGTCTTGAGTTTAGCTAATATCGAGGGATTGGACATGTATGTTGATATAGCTAGGCAAGAATTAGTCAGCCAAAATAAGATAAAATCATGATTTGGTATGTCCATGTTAAACTCATGGTAGACAGAATTCAAAGGTCAAAAAGACCAAAGAATAAACACATGACCTCTCATTTTACTTTATTCCTGGAGTGGGCATCCCTGTGCCTACAAGTACTCATCATGGCCAGAAATTGGTCAGAAACCTACAGTTCAACCCTGTCCCTCACTGGAGCAGGATAATGATACTTAGATTCGTTGAACATTATATATTGAACACCATGTGCATGGCACTCTGTGAGGTACTTTATATATAAGAAGGGCAAAACACACATAATTCCTTCCCTTATGAACTTATAGAGGCAAACACAAAAATCAAAGACACAAATATACATATAAAGGCCTGAAGAGTGTAATAAGGAAAAATGTAGCATGCTGCCTTACGTTGAGGTCTCTAGAAACAGAGCCTGAAATCAGGATTCTTGTGTGAGTAAGTAATTGAGGAAGTGTTCTCAGGAAATCAGGATAAGCAGGGAAGAAAGCTAAGTAAGAATGTGGTCTCAGTTGGAAACTGACTTGAACTTGACCCCATGGGGAGCTCAGGAGAACATGAATTATACCACTGAATTATGCCACACTGAGGCCAGCTTATGTCCTTTTTGTAATCCTGGTCATTTAGTCACTGGGTGAGGGCCACCAGATAGAGTGGGGGTGACAGGAGGAAGCAATTTTTTTGTAATGCTATCCCAGTTAAGATCTGAAGGTTTTGTAGCATTTACCTTGGAAAAGAAAAGGAGTAACAACATTCAAGATAGCAAAGAGGTCTCTGGTCACCAAAGATCATGAGAAGATGATGCCAGCCAGTGCAGTACAGACAGCCTGAGAAGTGGTAGATTGTGCCGAATCATAGAGGCCAAGTCAAAAATTTTGGTTTTAATTCTAAGAGGATTGGGCAGCTTTCAAGGGTTAACAGTAGGGGAGGCACTTAAACATACATGAATTTTTAAAAGAGTATTAGAGAAAAAGAATCAGAGTGGGTTAAGAGGAGGTCTTGGAATATCATCTGCTGACAATTATAAGGATAGAAAAAGAAATAATGGTGGTTTTAACTAGAATAGTGATTGCACACATGAATATAAATGGATGCAAGAGATAATTACCATGTTAAACTGATGGAATATGGTAGTGAATGGATATCGTGGAAGGTATAAGGAGGTATAACCATACCATATCAGGCTATTATCTTGTATTATTTTCTTTAGCTATGCTGTGCTACCCAGGAACTGGCACAGATAAAGAGGTCAGTTGATTATTTGCCTGAATATAATGAAAAGGCAAGAGAGTTTATGTCACTGGAGGAGAGTTACTCAAAGCGTGGACCGTAGAATTCAAACCGGACCAAAAAGAAATGAAGAAAAGATGAGGTTACTAGTAAGAATAGATAGAGGCACCAACAGGCAGGCTGGAGCTACTGACTGAGGAGCACAGAGGTTTGCTCTAACTGCTGTGTAGAGCTAGTCCAATCATTCCAACTGTGAAATTGTCCAAATTAAATTTATTTGTAATAAGTTTAGGGAAGTATGCATAAAGGAATTATAGATGATTTTTACAAAGGAAGAAAAATTCTGGCTATACACTACCAAATCTAGCATGATTCAACAATGTAAAGCAATTGTACTCAAAGCAAATCCATTGCTAAGAAGATAGACTAGGAAGCAGTGTGTACTTGTCAGGTACCAGCTAGGCAAATATACGCATTGTGGTACTTACTTACTAGGACTGGACAGTGAATTCTTCATCTCAACACTAAAACAGATGCAAAGAAATTCAAAAAACCAGTCGAGACCCACAAGAGGTCAAAAATCATCTTAGGATGTACTGAGGCATGAATCCTGAGGTCACAGTTATTTTGCTGTTTGACTTGCTTGAAAATTGCTTCAGTTCTTCATTTTTGAATCTTTATGCACAACATTTGTGAGTTTTGTGTACATTTTGGAGTCATTGAATTCCACTAATGTCAAGCAAATGGAAACATGAGTGGAATCAGGAAGGAAAATCTGCAATGTGTTCTCCTGGAATGGGTTGGAAGTGCCTGACAAACTGCTCCAATTGGCAATGTGGATCTTGGATCCATGAAAAACACAGCTGTGTAGACCAGGGTGTAGATCAAAGGTTGGAAAACCTATTTTTATTTTAATGTTGTGAAAAACCCTCTGGTCCAAGAACCACATATATTTTTGACATAAAGACTGCATAGAGAGAAGTCAAAGGCTTCAGTTCAGAAGTCCCTCGGAAGGACCACATATTAGTGAAAAGATGGAAATGAAAGTGCTTAGATTTTTTTTAATCACATAAAATTTCAACATGAATTTTGGAAGTCTAAAAATACCTTCAACACAGGCAGAATAGATTTTAACATGCTCCACACTAAACTTTCAGTTCTGAAAATAAATAGCATGCTGTTTATAGCAACACTGGGTTGTTGTTCTGTATTTCTTAAAGGTGATTATAAACTTGTCAAGATTACATTTGGGGTTCCAGAAGTAGAGCTATTCCCATTATCAGAAATGTTTTCTGCTGAGCTTGGACTGCATCTGTATTAATTCTAGTTATGAAAAGGCAAAGTAGAAAAACATGGTAAGGCTATGATCAATCATACTAAAATAATATTTTTTTAAGTGGCAGTGCTCCATTAACTCATCCTTCCCCTTTTTCTCTAACATGACATCACATTTTCTCTACCTCTTGCTGCCCCAAATAGTCCAATTTTTGTCTCAAAATATCTCTTTCTGAAGCCAAGAAAATCTACAAAACTATCTCTGATGACTAGACACCTATTCATCTACATCCTCAACACTGTCTACCCTCTCATAATCTCCTGAAATTGAATAAACCACCATTGCTTGATACTCTTTCAAATATGAACTGAAATTGTTAAGTTTTGCCTTCAAGTATGATACCAGATGTGCCAGGGTTGATACTGAAAGGAGGCCCCTTCAGCAATTGAATAAAACAGAACTTTCCACTCCCTGGTGATTCCACAGACTTCGGAAGGGGACAGCCAGCAGTTTACAGAGTTAACCTAAGTAGCTTTCTGTGTCATTTATTTTTATAGGTTCCTCAGTTTTTTACAATTTCTTGGCAGTGTTTTAGATTCCTACTGAATGCCAGTTCTTAAAAATATCTGGTAAGAACTAAAGCAGTACAGGATGATCAATGAATTATTTTAAATAGTTTCTAAAAGTATGCTTTTTTTTTCTATAATCAACATAATATATTTAGGGAAGTAATTATGGCATATTGAGGACCTGTGTGACCCTAATGAGGTGGGCCTTTAATGCTTTAATTCATGACAGACATATGTTTTAATAATGTTAGTATATACCATGCCTTTAAACTGATGAGTGTATTATGAAAGTGATTTGCTTTTAATTTGAATAAAGAACTACCAGGGCAATGTATAGTTAAAAGAGTTTTATCTATAGTTAATTATTTAGCTCGGGGATTTAAAGCTGTGTGGTAATGGGCTTCTCATGTTCTTAACAGGTTAGTTCAACCTTTTAAATGCTATCACAGGTTGGCAGCCAGACTCTGGATGGCCTTCATTCTTTCAATTTGTTATAGGCTACCTGCTATCAGCTTCAATACCTAGGTTTGCCAGCTGCTCTCGTGTATTCTGGGTAGCCTCATGCAATGCAGCTCTTATGTACAATTACACAACGATTCCCAACCACTTAAATCTAACATCACCCCGGAACAACAAAGGCAAGTAGGTTCAAACCTATCCCATCCTATGAGTGTACTAATGTAAAAAATAATTTTTGTAAAGGTTTTATGTCAAATGCATTCGATGAGTGTGAGGAAGATAAACTTCTACCCTGTCTAAAATCAGAATTGTCTCCGTCTCTCTTACTATGTAAATACGAATATTCTGCTAAAAACTGGGGTAGCTGTTTCTTTCTGTTGCTCTGTGTTACTCATGTTTTCCAGGCCTGGGAACAGATGGTGCACCACCTGACTCAGAAGAGTCTAATGTAAGATTCATTGTGCTTCACAGGAAATCAAAGATCAAGCAACAATACAGAAGGTGACGCAGCACCTCCTCAACCAGTAACACAGTATGATACAGTCAAGCGGCAAAGGGAGGGGGTGGGGAGACAGAAATTAAAAAAAAGAAAAAAGAAAAAATACAAAGAGCAAAATAAGTCCACCTGCTTGGAAAACAAAACCTTTAGCCCTTGAAGGTTATTATTTGAAAATACCATCCCAAACCTTTGTCTAAGACAATAATAACTAACTTTCTCTCCAAAGGACTTTACCTGAATTTGTCAGCACTAAAAGATTTTTCTGATGTCCTTCAAGAAACATTTTAAATTCAAATCACTTGTAATGCACAGAAGTGGAGGTTGATAGTGATAAGTGTATGAAATTTGTAATTTTAACAAAGCTGTGTAGAAGGGGCCTAGGACAGAATAACTTAGATTATATGGGGTAAGATATCTTCACAGCTATTTTAAAAAGAGTAGCAAGTGCATTGTGTAAGCATTTCAAACACCCTTCTTCACTTAACCTAGAACAAGAGTTGGCAAACTATGGCCTATGGACCAAATGTGGCCAACTGCCTGTTTTTATAAATAAAGTTTTATTGGAACACAGTCATGTTCTTCAACTTGTGCATTGTATATGGCTGCTTTTGAACTACATTAGCAGAGATGAGTCATTATAAGAGATCATATGGCCAAGAAAGTTGAAATGTTTATGATCTTCTACAGAGAAAGCATACTGAACTCTGGGCTAGAACATAAGCCCCTCTAACAATTGACATATGGACATGAACTTTCACTCAATCTGAGAAGTCAGTGAGAACCCCTATAATAACAGTATCTAACATACTTGACTCACATTCTTTACCTTTTGGAAAGAAACAGTTTCTGGCTTCCCCACCCACTATTACCCAGCATCACCAAGTTCACAACAGTATTAGCAGAAAAGATATTAAAACGGTTTCTTAATGTTCAGATGCCATCTTCTGACTTTCTTATTAAAAAAATAAAACCCTACATATATAATGCCTGTGGGCAACTATATGCTAATTTGTAGCCTCCCTACCCTTCTGCTGCTAAATCTTTTCAAATCATTTGTTCCTGCCAGGCTGTCACAACAAAAAAGTTTCAGGCCCTAGACAAATAGCACGTGAGGATGTATTCCTAACCTTGTTATCTCTATAACTGGTTGTAACAGAGACTCACCCCCAGAGACAGAGTGGCATTAAAGTACAGTCAAGACGTTTACAAATAAATTACTGCCTGAAAAAATCATAATAAGTGAAACAGCATTTCATCCACAAAGAGCACACTTGAAAATCCGTTATCAAAGTCAATTTGCTATTTCCACCCTACATTAGCCTAATGTGATGCACACGAAGCACAGCCGGTGGTGTTCCAGCACAGACTCTCTAAAAAATAAGGATTTAAGGATTTCAAACTATCTGAGAAACTGCATTACTGGTCAAGATAATGGCATTTTTATAACAAATGAAAAATAGCAGCTGAAATGCACAAGGGCATGAGATTGGGCATGAACAATCTGGTTTAAACAGAATCCTACCATCTGCCACTTCAGGCATCATTCTGAAGCAGGTCAGTGCTGCACCTATTTTAGGTTTTAAATCAGTATCAGCTACAGTGACAGCCATGAGACAGAGGGATAACTTTTCTAACTGTCCTTTTCCATTATTGCATTGACAATAAAAACACCACCTTCCTTGCCAAAAACTAACTTTGCCCCAACCCAAAAGACACTTTACTCCCAAAAGAACATGATCACAGTAGACAAATGGATGACTAGTTGGAAACATTGAGGATACCTTCAGTCTACATTAAACCCTCTATACAGGTGTGGCTGGCAAGATGGCCGAATAGAAAGAGCTCTTGTCTGCAGCTCCCAGAGAGATCAACGCAGAAGGCAGGTAATTTCTGCATTTCCAACTGAGGTATCTGTCTCATCTCATTGGGACTGGTTAGGCAGTGGATGCAGCCCATGGAGAGTGAGCAGAAGCAGGGTGGGGCGTTGCCTCACCTGGGAAGTACAAGGGGTGGGGGAACTCCCTCCCCTAGCCAAGGAAAGCCCTGAGGGACTGTGTCGTGAGGAACGGGGCATTCCAGGCCAGATACTACGCTTTTCCCGTGGTCTTTGCAACCCACAGATGCCTACACCACCAGGGCCCTGGGTTTCAAGAACAAAACCAGGCGGCTGTTTGGGCAGACACAGACCTAGCTGCAGGAGTTTTTTTTCGTACCCCAGTGGCACCTGAAATGCCAGCGAGACACAACTGTTCACTCCCCTGGAAAGGGGGCTGAGGCCAAGGAACCAAGTGGTATAACTCGGCAGATCCCACCCCCACAGAGCCCAGCAAGCTAGGATCCACTGGCTTGAAATTCTCGTGCCAGCACAGCGATCTGAAGTCAACCTAGAATGCTTGAGACTGATGGCGGGAGGGGCGTCTGCCATTACTGAGGCTCGAGTAGGCCGTTTTCCCCTCACCGTGTAAAAAAAAAGCCTCCTGGAAGTTCGAGTTGGGTGGAGCCCACCACAGCTCAGCAAAGCTGCTGTAGCCAGACTGCCTCTCTAGATTTTTCCTCTCTGGGCAGGGCATCTCTGAAAGAAAGGTAGCAGCCCCATTCAGGAGCTTATAGATAAAACTCCCATCTCCCTGGGACAGAGGACCTGGGGGAAGGGGCTGCTGCGGGTGCAGCTTCAGCAGACTCAAATATTCCTGCCTGCCCACTCTGAAGAGAACAGCAGAGATCCCAGAACAGCACTCCAGCTCTGCTAAGGGACAGACTGCCTCCTCAAGTGGGTCTCTGACCCCCGTGCCTCCTGACTGGGACACCCCTCCCAGCAGAGGTCGACAGACACCTCATACGGGAGAGCTCTGGCTGGCATCTGGTGAGTGCCCCTTTGGGAAGAAACTTCCAGAGGAATGAGCAGCAGCAATCATTGCTGTTTTGCAGGCTCCGCTGGTGATACCCAGGCAAACGGGGTCTGCAGTGGACCTCCAGCAAACTCCAGCAGACCTGCGGCAGAGGGTCCTGACTGTTAGAAGGAAAACTAACAAATGGAAAGGAATAGCATCAACATCAACAAAAAGGACATCCACACAAAAACCCCATCCGAAGGTCACCAACATCAAAGACCAAAGGTAGATAAATCCACAAATATGAGGAAAAACCAGTGCCAAAAGGCTGAAAATTCCAAAAACCAGAACACCTCTTCTCCTCCAAAGGATCACAACTCTTCGCCAGCAAGGGAACAAAACTGGACGGAGAATGAGTTTAACGAATTGACAGAAGTAGGCTTCAGATGGTGGGTAATAACAAACTCCTCCAAGGAAAAGGAGCATGTTCTAACTGAATGCAAGGAAGCTAAGAACCTTGAAAAAAAAATTAGAGGAATGGCTAACTAGAATGACCAGTTTAGAGAAGAATATAAATGACCTGACGGAGCTGAAAAACACAGCATGAGAACTTTGTGAATCATATACGGGTATCAATAACTGAATCGATCAAGCGGAAGAAAGGATATCAGAGATTGAAGATCAACTTAATAAAATAAAGCATGAAGACAAGATTAGAGAAAAAAGAATGAAAAGGAGCAAACAAAGCCTCTAAGAAATATGGGACTATGTGAAAAGACCAAACCTACATTTGATTGGTGTACCTGAAAGTGACAGGGAGAATGAAACCAAGTTGGAAAACATTCTTCAGGATATTATCCAGGAGAGGTTCCCCAAACTAGCAAGGCAGGCTAATATTCAAATTCAGGAAATACAGAGACCACCACAAAGATACTCCTCGAGAAGAGCAACTCCAAGACACATAATTGTCAGATTCACCAAGGTTGAAATGATGGAAAAAATGTTAAGGGCAGCCAGAGAGAAACGTCTGGTTACCCACAAAGGGAAGCCCACCAGACTAACAGCAGATCTGCAGATCTCTCGGGAGAAACCCTGCAAGCCAGAAGAGAGTCAGGGCCAATATTCAACATTCTTAAAGAAAAGAATTTTCAACCCAGAATTTCATATCCAGCCAAACTAAGTTTCATAAGCGAAGGAGAAATACAATCCTTTACAGACAAGCAAATGCTGAGGGATTTTGTCACCATCAGGCCTGCCTTACAAGAGCTCCTGAAGGAAGCACTAAATATGGAAAAGAAAAAGCCAGTACCGGCCACTGCAAAAATGTACCAAATTGTAAAGACCATCGACACCATGAATTAACTGCAACAACTAACAGGCAATATAACCAGTTAGCATCATAATGACAGGATCAAATTCACACATAGAAATATTAACCTTAACTTTAAATGGGCTAAATGCCCCAATTAAAAGACACAGACTGGCAAATTGCATAAAGAGTCAAGACCTATCGCTGTGCCGTATTGAGGAGACCCATTTCACGTGCAAAGGCACACATAGGCTCAAAATAAAGGGATGAAGGAATATTTTCCAAGCAAATGGAAAGCAAAAAAAAGCAGGGTTTGCAATCATAGTCTCTCATACAACAGACTAAACCAACAAAGATCAAAAAAGACAAAAAAGGGCATTACATAATGTTAAAGGAATCAATGCAACAAGAAGAGCTAACTATCCTAAATATAGATGCACCCAACACAGGAGCACCCAGATTCATAAAGTAAGTTCTTAGAGGCCTACAAAGAGACTTAGACTCCCATGCAATAATAGTGGGAGATTTTAACACCCCACTGTCAATATTAGACAGATCAATGAGACAGAAAATTAACAAGGATATTCAGGACTTGAACTCAGCTCTGCACCAAGCAGACCTAATAGACATCTACAGAACTCTCCACCCCAAATCAACAGAATATACATTCTTCTCACCACCACATCACACTTATTCTAAAATTGACCACATAATTGGAAGTAAAACACTCCTCAGCAAATGCAAAAGAACAGAACTCATAACAAACAGTCTCTCAGGCCACAGTGCAATCAAATTAGAACTCGGGATTAAAAAACTCACTCAGAGCCATACAACTACATGGAAACTGAACAACCTGCTCCTGAATGACTACTGGGTAAATAACAGAATTAAGGCAGAAATAAGTAAGTTCTTTGAAACTAACAAGAACAAAGATACAACGTACTAGAATCTCTGGAACACAGCTAAAGCAGTGGTTAGAGGGAAATTTATAGCACTAAAAGCCCACAGGAGAAAGCAGGAAAGATCTAGAGAAGCAAGAGCAAACGAATTCAAAAGCTAGATCCTTGAGGAATCGCCACACATGGGAAAGTGGGAAAAATCTAAAATAACACCCTAACATCACAATTAAAAGAACTAGAGAAGCAGGAGCAAACATATTCAAATCTAGCAGATGACAATAAATAACTAAGATGAGAGCAGAACTGAAGGAGATAGAGACACGAAAAACCTCTCAAAAAAAATCAATGAATCCAGGAGCTGTTTTTTTTTTTTAAAGATTAACAAAATAGATAGACCACTAGCCAGACTAATAAAGAAGAAAAGAGAGAAGAATCAAATAGACACAATAAAGAATGATAAAGGGGATATCACCACTGATCCCACAGAAATACAAACTAGTATCAGAGAATACTATAAACACCTCTACACAAATAAACTAGAAAATCTAGAAGAAATGGATAAATCCCTGGACACATACACCCTCCCAAGACTAAACCAGGAAGAAGTCAAATCCGTGAATAGACAAATAACAAGTTCTGAAATTGAGGCAGTAATTAATAGCCTACCAACCAAAAAAAGCCTAGGACCAGATTGATTCACAGCCGAATTCTACCAGAGGTACTAAGAGGAGCTGGTACCATTCTTTCTGAAATGATTCCAAATAATAGAAAAAGAGGGAATCCTCCGTAACTCATTTTATGAGGCCAGCATCATCCTGATACCAAAACCTGGCAGAGACAGCAAAAAAAAAAAACAAAAAAAAACAATTTCAGGCCAATATGCCTGATGAACATCGATGCGAAAATCCTCAATAAAATACTGGCAAACTGAATCCAGCAGCCCATCAAAAAGCTTATTCACCATGATCACGTCAGCTTCATCCCTGGGATGCAAGGCTGGTTCAACTTATGCAAATCAATAAATGTAATCCATCACATAAACAGAACCAATGACAAAAACCACATGATTACCTCAACAGACGCAGAAAAGGCCTTCAATAAAATTCGACACTGCTTCATGCTAAAAACTCTCAATAAACTAGGTATTGATGGAATGTATCTCAAAATAATAAGAGCTATTTATGACAAACCCACAGCCAATATTATACAGAATGGGCAAAAGCTGGAAGTGTTCTCTTTGAAAACCGGCACAGGACAAGGATGTCCTCTCTCATCACTCCTATTCAACATAGTATTGGAAGTTCTGGCCAGGGCAATCAGGCAAGAGAAGGAAATAAATGGTATTCATATAGGAAGAGAGGAAGTCAAATTGTCTCCGCTTGCAGATGACAGGATTGTATATTTAGGAAACCCCATCGTCTCAGCCCCAAATCTCCTTAAGCTGATAAGCAACTTCAGCAAAGTCTCAGGATACAAAATCAGTGTGCAAAAATCATAACCATTTCTATACACTAATAATAGACAAACAGAGAGCCAAATCATGAGTGAACCCTCATTCACAATTGCTACAAAGAGAATAAAGTACCTAAGAAGACAACTTACAAGGGATGTGAAGGACCTCTTTAAGGAGAACTATAAAGCACCACCAAGGAAATAAGAGAAGACACAAACAAATGGAAAAACATTCCATGCTCATGGATAGGAAGAATCAATATTGTAAAAATGGCCACTCTGTCCAAAGTAATTCGTAGATTCAGTGCTATCCCCATCAAGCTACCAATGACTTTCTTCACAGAATTAGAAAAAACTACTTTAAATTTCATATGGAACCCAAGAAGAGCCCATATAGCCAAGACAATCCTATGCAAAAAGAACAAAACTGGAGGCATCACACTACCTGACTTTGAACTATACTACAACCAAAACAGCATGGTACTGGTACCAAAACAGATATATCAACCAATGGAACAGAACAGAGGCCTCAGAAATAACGCCACACATCTACAACCATCTGGTCTTTGACAAACCTGACAAAAACAAGAAATGGGGAAAGGATTCCCTATTTAATAAATGGTGTGGCTAGCCATATGCAGAAAACTGAAACTGGACCACTTCCTTACATCTTATACAAAAATTAACTCAAGATGGATTAAAGACATAAAAGTAAGACCTAAAACCATAAAAACCCTAGAAGAAAACCTAGGCAATACCATTCAGGACATAGTCATGGGCAAAGACTTCATAACTAAAACACAACAAGCAATGGCAACAAAAGCCAAAATTGACAAATGGGATCTTATTAAACCAAAGAGCTTCTGCACAGCAAAAGAAACTATCATCAGAGTGAACAGGCAACCTACAGAATGGGAGAACATTTTGCAATCTATCCATCTGACAAAGGGATAATATCCACAATCTACAAGGAACTTAAACAAATTTACAAGAAAAAAACAACCCATCAGAAAGTGGGTGAAGGATATGAACAGACACCTCTCAAAAGAAGACATTTATGTGGCCAACAAACATATGAAAAAAAGCTCAAAACCACAATGAGATACCATCTCACGCCAGTCAGAATGGCGATCATTAAAAAGTCAGGAAACAACAGATGCCGGAGAGGATGTGGAGAAATAAGAATACTTTTACCCTGTTGGTGGGAGTGTAAATTAGTTCAACCATTGTGCAAGATAGTGTGGTGATTCCTGAAGGATCTAGAACCAGAAATATCATTTGACCCAGCAATCCCATTACTGGGTATACACCCAAAGGATTATAAATCATTCTCCTATAAAGACACATGCACATGTATGTTTATTGTGGCACTGTTCACAATAGCAAAGACTTGGAGCCAACCCAAATCCACATCACTGATAGACTGGATAAGGAAAATGTGATACATATACACCACGGAATACCATGCAGCCATAAAAAAAGGATGAGTTTATGTCCTTTGCAGGGACATGGATGAAGCTGGAAACCATTCTCAGCAAACAAACACAGGAACAGAACACCAAACACTGCATGTTCTCACTCATAATTGGGAGTTGAACAACGAGAACACATGGACACAGAAAGGAGCTGACATGTTGTGGGAGGGACCTGGTGGGAGGTAATTAAATCATGGGGGTAGGTCTTTCCTGTGCTGTTCTCATGGTAGTGAATATGTCTCATGATATCTGATGGCTTTATAAGGCAGAGTTTTCCTGCACAACCTGTCTCTTTGCCTGCTGCCATCCATGTAAAATGTGACTTGCTCCTCCTTGCCTTCTGCCATGATTGTGAGGCTTCCCCAGCAACGTGGAACTGTAAGCCTATTAAACCTCTTTCTTTGGTAAATTGCCCAGTCTTGGGTATGTCTTCATCAGCAGCATGAAAACAGACTAATAGGCCATCTTTATGTTCATGAGTACCCAACATTTAGTTTCCATTAAGAGGATTTTCCTACCAATGAGAATCACTCTGTCAGTGATAATCACTTTAGTAATATGCTCCATGACTTACATGTATACATTGCATGTATTCTTTTGTGTATCTAATATTCCATTCCATTAGAAATAGTGAAAAGACATAATTGTTTTTAAAAATCCTTTGAGAAGTGATGATTCTCAAATCATCACATCACAGGAAAGACCTGCCCCTGACTCTGTTAACTCACTGATCTAATTGAAATGGCAGGAATAAATCTCAGGGAATTACTTCAGCATCACTATCCTCGCTAAAGTGGCCATAGTCTTTGCTTTTGTTCTTAGGAGAATCTCAATCTACGAACCTTTCAGGTAGGTCTCCTTAGATCTAAGAACTTCAAGGATACATTCCAATAGGTAAACTAAATAAGGTTAATTATAATTCAAGTGTCCCACCGGTATTGTCTTCTATGGTAATAAAATATACTGTTATCAATATAATTAGGAATTAGTGGAAAAAGCTATTAGTATCTCTATCACTACCTCCATGACGCATTATAGTTTCGTTTTAACACTGAGCCTGCTGGAAATGCTATTAACGTGCCTGTCAAAACTGAGGAATAAACATTTAGATTATAGCTTATAGACAGAGTTTAATATTTGATTCCCCAATCCTAAACAAAGACATATAATTTGTATATTTTGTAGAAATTTTATACAAATATTTTCTGCTTACTCAAATAATAGCACATGATGCTATAAAGAGAAACTATGATGCTATAAAGAGAAAATAATTATACAAAGGTTAAGAGAACAATTTTTCCAAAATAGAGAAGAGCTCAGTCTCACTTTAGTAGCTCCACATGGAATAAGTCAATGCAGGGGATACACATTTTACATTGACCTGAAAATTAGTATTAGTAGTTCTAATATTATGTTGATATGCTTTTAGATTGTTCACCACTTAGATCAACAAAATAAAGTGGAGTAATTCCTTCAATAAATATTTACTGAATACTTGCTATACCCTGTGGAGAACAGAGGATGGTTTGCAATTAAAGGTGTTCTGGAAAAAAGTGACACCTGAGTGAGTTCTTAAAAGTTAGCTAGGTCACAGGGGGAAAGGAAAGTCTTCCAAATAGCAAAAGCAAAGACGCAGTGCAGAGGAGCTAATGGTGTCTGACAAAAATGCAAGCAGTTTGGCATTGCTGAGGCATAAAGTGCAAGGGAGCAGCTAGCTGGAGGTGCCGCTGGAGATACAGGCAAGGATCAGAGAAGAGAGCTTTTGCTCTGAGTTAAGCAGTTTGAGATATATATCCTAAATTACAAGAAGACATTGAAAGACTTTAAGCACAGGGTTCCATGTGTTTAAATCTGCATTTCTGAAGAATCATTCTAGCAGCTGGGTTGAAGATGGATTTGACTGGGACAAGAAAGGGAAAATAAGCCCAATTAATAAACTAATGAAGAAGCAGCAGATGGATAAGGGATAATGAGAATGTAAACTAAGCTGATGACTGTAGGGATGGATTAGAAAGGATGGATTAGGATTTAAAAATTATCTATATTCTGTGATTAATTATATATGATTGGTATATCCGAGGGAGGGGTAAATTTATTACAAATTTCTACCCACATTTCCTGGCCGTGATTCTATCAACTGAGATAAAAAATATAGGATGAGGAAAGAAATTTGGAAGGGGAAGATAATTTTGCTTTTCAACATATTGTTTGTAAATTTTCTTTGGGACAATCATTTGTTGATGTCCAGCAGACTGTAGGATATGTATCTGGGGAGGGGTTTGGACCATGCATTTAAGCTTAGAAGATGAAACTGTGTGAGTAGATTAGATAACCCAGTGACCATGAGAAACTGAGGCGGATGAAAAGAAGATAAAGACAAAGAAAAAAACAGTAAGAAAGATGTAAGACCCAGGAGAATGCCGTATCACAACAGCCAAGTGAAGGAGAAACAGAATAACCCACATGGCAAATACAGAAGAGAGGACTAGGGAAATAAAAGACTAGGAAAGGCCTCAGTTAGCTATTAGGAAAAATTAGAAGCCATATTATAGTGGAAAAATAAATAAATAGGTGAATGTGTTACTATGATCAGGCAAAATAATTGGGCAGGTTCTAAAATATCAATAATAAGAAAATAAAACCCAATACTAATTTTTGTTATTTCATCAGGGACATAGTACTATATGACAATTTTTCTAAATGTCTGACTCTATACTTAATGTGCGTTAGATTATAATAGAACATTTTTTTTTTTTTTTTGAGACGGAGTCCTGCTCTGTTGCTCAGGCTGGAGTGCAGTGGCACGATCTGGGCTCACTGCAACCTCCGCCTCCCGGGTTCAAGCGATTCTCCTGCCTCAGCCTCCTGAGTAGCTGGGATTACAGGCGCATGCCACCACGCCTGGCTAATTTTTGTATTTTTAGTAGAGACGGGGTTTCACTAAGTTGGTCAGGCTGGCCTCAATCTCCTGACCTTGTGATCCTCCCGCCTCACCCTCCCAAAGTGCTGGGATTACAGGCATGAGCCACCGCACCCAGCCAATAGAACAAATTTTAAAAGATGTAGTAATACCAACATTAAAAGGCAGACAACATTGCTGCATGATACAAACAGCACCTAAGAATAATAGGAGTGGAAAGGAAAAATAAACAAGGTAGATTTGGGGTGTGAAGAGTAGTTAATGGCACATTATAATTCTTAAGTCCCTTGAAAGCAATTCTCCATGAGGACATTCTCACAAAGGGCCAAGGGCCAATTTCTTTCTTTCTTTTTTTTTTTTTTTTGGCACGGCATCTTGCTCTGTTGCCCCAGCTGGAGTGCAGTGGCGTGATCGCGGCTCACTGCAAGCTCTGCCTCCCATGTGTACGCCATTCTCCTGCCTCAACCTCCCGAGTAGCTGGGACTACAGGCGCCCGCCACTGTGCCCGGCTAATTTTTTTGTATTTTTAGTAGAGACGGGGTTTCACCGTGTTAGCCAGGATGGTCTTGATCTCCTAACCTCATGATCCACCCACCTCAGCCTCCCAAGGTGCTGGGATTAGAGGCGTGAGCCGCTGTGCCCTGCCCTACAAAGGGCCAATTTCTATCCATCCTCATGTTAGTAGAAAGTGCCTCATGTTTATATACTAGATTAAGGACAGCACATGGCTTGTTTTGGGGACATGTAATATTATCAAGCCACATTATATGCTGAGCAAATGTGTTCTCTAAAACATGACCGTAAATTGTGAGTCACCATATTTTCTGCCTATTTCCGTTTTTTATTGAAGAGTAGTAGAAGAGAATAATAGTTTAAAATCTGATTCATAGGCAAAAACTGCTTCCCTAGAAAAGAACCAATTTTACAAAACCACTGATGAAATTCAGATGATTCAATCATCAACCTCAAGTTTTAAGTCAGACTCGTACTTTTCCCCTCACTTTGACCAGAATATATTGCTGCTGCAAAGCAATTTGCACTTTAAAACTTTAAAGAGAGCAGAAAGGACTAGACTTGCCAGAAGGCAGTGGGCAATTGTCACAGGCAGATTGTTTATTCCACCCAGAGGTTTATTATTATTTTCATAGTATTCTGCAAAGATCAAGAGAAAGTGCTAACAGGCTATGGTTTTTATAAAGGTGGAGTTTAAAGTATTATAAAAAAATAAACCATCAAATTGCTTGACAGTTTATACAGGTAGGTTTTTCATATAACTATATGAGCAAGGAACACACTTTATTTTTATTAGTTCCAGAACTGTGTTTATTAGTTCCAGGCCCACAATCAGTTCAATCAGAACAGATTGAACAATCTGAACAATCAGAAGAGATTTTCTTAATTTTTGTCTGATTTTTTACCAAAATTCTGCAAGTGATTCATTGTTTGACTGCAGTAAACCAGTAATGTTTGAAACAAGAATCAATGTTGGCACCAGAAATCATAAGTCTGTCCTTTTTCAACTTCAAATACAATTAATTAATAAGAACTGCAAAAATTCAAGATGAAAGCAAAAATCTCAGGACTTATGAGGGAAGCAAGAAAAAAAAAAAAGGATCTCCCTTTTTAATGACACATAAAGGGAAGAAATCAAGGTCCTATTATGTTTCTTACTCTGAAATAAAATTGCCCAAGCTGGGAATCTGACGATCATGTGTATTATTTCCCTATGGGTGCCATAACAAACTATCACCAACTGGATTTTTTAAGCCACCCAGAAATTTGTCTCACAGTTCTAGAGGCTAGAAGTTCACAATCAAAGTGTTGGCAGGGTTGGTTCCTGCTGAGAGTTGTGAAGTAGAATCTGTTCCATGTCTCTCCCCTGGCTTCTGGTGGTTTGCTGCCAGTCTTTGGCATTCCTTGACTTGTAGACCTGTCACCCCAGTCTCTGTCTTCATGTTCACATGGCGTACTCCCTGCGTGCATGTATCCAATTGTGATGGTTAATATTAAGTGTCAAATTGACTGGATTGAAGGATGCAAAATATTGTTCTTGGGTGTGTCTGGGAGAGTGTTGCCAAAGGAGATTAACATTTGAGTCAGTTAGGCCGGGCGCAGGGGCTCACGCCTGTAATCCCAGCACTTTGGGAGGCCGAGGCGGGCGGATCAGGAGGTCAGGAAATCGAGACCATCCTGGCTAACACGGTGAAACCCCGTCTCTACTAAAAATACAAAAAATTAGCCGGGCGAGGTGGCGGGCGCCTGTAGTCCCAGCTACTCTGGAGGCTGAGGCAAGAGAATGGCGTGAGTCCCGGGGGGCAGAGCCTGCAGTGAGCCGAGATGGCGCCACTGCACTCCAGCCTGGGCGACAGCGAGACTCTGTCTCAAAAAAAAAAAAAAAATCGAGTCGGTGGACTGGGAGAGGCAGATCCACCCTCAATCCGAGTGGGCACCATCTAATCATCTGCCAGTGTAGCTAGCATAAAAGCAGGCAGAAGAACGTGGAAAGACTAGACTGGCCAAGTCTTTTGGCCTCCATCTTTCTCCTGTGCTGGATGCTTACTGCCCTCGAACTCCAGATTCTTCAGCTTTTGGACTCTTGGACCTATACCAGTGATGTGACAGGGACTTGCAGGCTTTTGGCCACAGACTGAAGGTTGCACTGTCGGCCTCCCTACTTTTGAGATTTTGGGTCTCGGACTGGCTTCCTAGTTTCTCAGCTTACAGATGGCCTATTGTGGGACTTCACCTTGTGTGAGTCATGTCTCCTAATAAACTCCCCTTCATATCTACATCTATCCTCTTAGTTCTGTCCCTCTGGAGAACCCTGACTAATACACAAATTTTCTTTTCTTTTTTTTTTTATAAGAACACCAGTCATATTGGAATAGAGACCCACCCTACTCCAGTATGGCTTTATCTTAATTGCATCTACAACTACCCTTTTCGAAATAGAAACACATTCTGAAGTAGAAGGAGTTAGGACTTCAATTTATTAATTTTTTTATGGGGAACACAACTCAACCCATAAAACATCTTAGATGTATCCATCTTTCCATGTACTATTGTCTCAAAGTTCAGTTTCATCCACCTTCACACTTCTCTAATGTTCAACTCTTTCTCCAGCTCCACTGCAATTGCCTTTACAGTATCTTACTTCATCACTGAACCTTGATTCCACAAGGGTAGAGTCTGTGACCATTTTTGTTCCTCTATGTAGGCCCACTGACTGACCTCATACTGGCTGTCTTTTTTTTTTTTTTTTTGAGACAGAGTCTCGTTCTGTCACCCAGGCTGGAGTGCAGTGGCACGATCTCCTTTCACTGCAACCTCTGCCTCCTGGGTTTAAGCAATTCTCTGCCTCGGCCTCCCAAGTAGCTGGGATTACAGGTGCGTGCCACCATGTGCAGCTAATTTTTGTAGTTTTAGTAGAGATGGGGTTTCACCATCTTGGCCGGGCTGGTCTTGAACTCCTGACCACGTGATCCATCCACCTCGGCCTCCCAAAGTGCTGGGATTACAGGCGACAGCCACCGTGCCCGGCCCTGGCTATCTCTTAATGTAATATCTGTTTAGTGAGTTTTAAGTAAAAGACTCTTCATTGATTAGTAAAATGTATTTCCAACTAGATTTCCTGTTTGTAAACTTAATCTTCACTTCAGCCCATTCTCCCCCACTGTTAACAGGTAGATCTTTGAAATATTTTTACCGTGCTCCAAAATGTTCAATGGCTTTTCATGACTTACAAGATAAACATTCAAAGACTTTAGGCTGGCACACAAGGAACTTTGTCTTGGCCTCAGTTTACCCCTTCAGTCTCATCTCCATTACTTCCTCCCAACCCCTGATCCCATAAAAGCAGTAATTTTAGCTCCTTGATAACCTCATGCTCTCCTGTGCTTGCATGCCTTTGCAAATCTTCTCTTTGCCTAGAATACGTTTCTCACCCCATCAGCCCAAAGACAACCTTCTGGGTGAGTTATTTATCAACCTTCTTTTCTTTGTGCATTTTATGTATACTGTTATCAGAATAGCCTGTATATTGTCTACTTAAATGAATGTTTTTGTGTCTTACTTTCGGTGAGACTAAAACAAACTGTGCTTCTTGAGGACCAAACACAAGGGTTTTTTTTTCATCTTTGTATTCTCAGCTTATTATGTAGGGCAAGGGCAGGCACCGAATAAACATTTGCAGAATAAACAAATGCATGGAAGAAAAACTATGTGGTCCAATGTTCATTTACAGAGCTTAGTTAGGACACATTTGTTGGAAATGTGATTTAAAGTGATTATAGCTCTTCCTCTAAATCTGTAGTCAGAGTCAACAGAACAGATACTTCAATAATGGCCTCAATGTCGGCCTTCTATATACCTGTCAAAGCCAGGCACGCCAGTGAGGAAAGGGTACACCAAGGTACACCTTCGAACCCCGCTTTGTTCCTAATGCTTTACAAATATTTTCTGAGACTGATGGAGGGAGGAAAACTCAATATACTTTGGTTTATAATCTAATGATGCCTAGTAAAGGCCATAACTCTAACAAACATAAGGCAGGTGTGAGATAATATTTGTCCTTTGTTAAGCCATGTTAATTTAGCAGGCAGTTAACTAACTCTTGGCTCAGATAATAAAATCAAACCAAATATACTAAAATTAGCCATGAGGAAGACGTTTTTATTTGTATGTGTGTGTATGTGAAGTAACAACCATCCTTTATAACCTGATCATGGCTCATATAGAGATTTTTCCCTTTAGGGCCAAGTTCTGGTGTTGAGGTTGAGTTTATTAAGGAATACAATAGGCTTCTTACTGGTGAGGGGAGTAGTGACATTAGCAAAAACCCTCTGAGGGGAAGCAGAATCTGAAGGTATGTAGCTATGAGGCATAGGCGTTATTACCACGGACATTTACGCATCTATTTCTAGCTTTTCTCATTCGGGCATCATTTAATTGTAGAAGCTGATGGGTTAACGTTCCACAGCTCTGTTCATACATGGTGCATGGTATATACAAGATGATTTCCCTGGCATTGAAAATGAAAGGGTGGCTTCTTTACTCAGGAAGATCAAAATGTATTGAGGAACGGACATCTTCAAGTGAGTAATGGATGTCACATGAAATGTGATAAAATATTTTGTGTAAAGTGTGTTGTGATTGCAGAACGAGAAGTAGCTAACATTGTCTCCATAGTCCATTAATAAAATAAATAAATAAATCAGGGTGTTATATGAACCTTCCTCATGTCTGCATTGTATCACAAGAATACTTCCCAATGCAGAAGACAAGAAACAGGGAGAGGAAATCAATGGTGCTTCTGTTTGAGCATGGGTCAAGTTGGGCACTAGTGGGAAATTGGAGGGCACAGGAAGATAGAAGCCAAGGTATCTCTGTCCTTCTCTCATTTCCTTGGATAGCATCTTCAGTAGTGGGTAAGTCTCCTCATTAACTCTGGCACAGGCCAAGCCTCCTGGCAGGTTTCTAGATTCCACATCACCTCCATACCAGGAGGCCCTCCATACTACAGAATGGCAGCAGCTTCCTGCTGATACTAATCTCTGGGTTACCTAAACAACCTCTGTTTGGTTCCTTAGATCTTTTTTTTTTTTTTTTTTTTTTTTTGAGACAGAGTCTCGCTCTGTCACCCAGGCTGGAGTGCAGTGGCGCAATCTCGGCTCACTGCAAGCTCTGCCTCCCGGGTTCACACCATTCTCCTGCCTCAGCCTCCCGAGTAGCTGGGACTACAGGCGCCCGCCACCACGCCCAGCTAATTTTTTTTTTTTGTATTTTTAGTAGAGACGGGGTTTCACCGTGGTCTCGATCTCCTGACCTTGTGATCCGCCCGCCTCGGCCTCCCAAAGTGCTGGGATTACAAGCGTGAGCCACCGTGCCCGGCCAGTTCCTTAGATCTTTCATCAAGTGCACAACCCATTCTAGCCATTTAATTTCCTCTGTTTAAAATAATTTGTGATTTTTCCTTTCCTATTTGATTTTGATACACTATTACGTGTATCAGACAAATAAAATTAAGAATGGAAAATGTAAACCTTGTCTAAATCTGGGATCTTCTTTGTGCAAAGAATTGAGTAGTTAGAAATTACTAATAATTATCTCATTTCTTCTTTCATGTTTGTTTTATACTTTAAGATCAGCTTTGAGTCCAAATTACTAACGTATTTTTTGAAAAATCAATGTCAGAAATTCTGAGATTTTTTTTAAAATATAGGCTGTAACACAACAGTCAAATAATTAGGATTTAAAGGCTATGCACAACACCTAGCACAATACCAAAGAAGAAAATAAACACTATCAAATCTTTATAAACAGAAAATGCCAGTGATCCCACTTTTCTTGACCTTTTGTATCTGTAATAATGGCATAATTATTCTAAGAAGAGAAACTGAATTTTATTTTTTATTCCAATGTAATAACAATACAAGATATGCTATGAAACAAAAATGTAATACCAAGATGAATAAAAATAATGATTTTAAAACCATAAATACCAGTAATAACAACATCAAACCAACATTGATAAATTGCCATTTTGTGTTAAACATCACACTACCATTAAACACTTGGTGAAAGCATCAACTCTCTGGGCCTCAAGTTCCTTCTGGGGAAACCGAAGAGCTTAGATCACAATAGTATTTCCCAACCATTGATCCTCAGGTCTAGCAGTTTGTATAACTAAAGATAATACTGGCCGGGCGCGGTGGCTCACGCCTGTAATCCCAGCTCTTTGGGAGGCCGAGGCGGGCGGATCATGAGGTCAGGAGATTGAAACCATCCTGGCTAACATGGTGAAACCCTGTCTCTACTAAAATTCAAAAATTAGCCGGGCGTGGTGGCGGGCGCCTGTAGTCTCAGCTACTCGGGGGGCTGAGGCAGCAGAATGGCGTGAACCTGGGAGGCGGAGCTTGCAGTGAGCCGAGATCGCGCCACTGCACTCCAGCCTGGGCAGCAGAGCAAGACTCCATCTCAAGAAAAAAAAAAAAAGATAATATTAATTTACCTATTGCAACATCCATTACTTAAATTAAAACTCAAATAATTATGTAGGAGATGTTTGCTTTAGAACAGACTAGTTTATGGTCCTCTGAGAAGTCAGATGAGCTGGCTCATGACTCAGTTAGTTTCTGACTCAGTTGGTAACTCCTAGCTAGCACATTAGTTTTAAACAGCACATTGCTTTTTTAAATTCTAGGTCAAATGTTGTTTAATTTATATCCATAATTGACCATTTGTTAAAGACAGGAAGCACAGGGAACACTGATGTTGAAATGCAATAAGGAAACTAGGGACATAATAATATAATTCTGCAAATTTTATTCATTTTCTCTTCATCAGATCAAAATTCTTGTGTGTATTTAGTACTTCAAAAATCCATTTGAAAAGCATAAACTAATGTAATGATTATTAAACATGGCTTTGAATCATGAGAAATAACAAAATTAACCAGCATACAATGTGTTATTTGCAGACATTTCAAATAACAATTTGAATCTCTTCTTAAACTATGCAGTCAGAAACAAAGCATGATAATTGTAAAACAGTCCATTTTTTTTTTAAGTATGGAGCAAGAATTCTACACATCTGGTCATAATTTAGCAGCTTTTTTCATATTATAACATGCATTTTAAATGTATATTTCAATTGCTATTTATTCACAAAACCAAATATGCCATACTATTAGACTGTTTCTTTTTCAACAAATTTTGGCCTTTAAAATAAAATTAAAATTTTCTTAGAAACTGATTTTTAATGGAAAAGGTGGAAATTTATATTTTTATGTATTATTTCTGTTCTTAAGGTTGCACTTAAATCTTTTATATTTTTAAATAATACATTTACCCAAAACTATATATATATATTTACTTACTTAAAATATATTTATTACATGTCACCCAAAAATTACTTTAAAAATTAAAAATCTACAGACTGTGTAGAGTTATACATTGGACCGAAAGTTTTTTTCGAGTCAAAGGTGTTTGGGACATGCTTCCCTTAGCTAATCTCCAAGACTTCATGAATCCAGTGGTTTTGATGATCCAAATTAGACTATTCTGAAAGGAATTCTAATGTCATTGTTTGGATCCTTAAATGACTAACTCAAAGAGAAAACGGAAAAAAAAATTGTCTGCAAAAGAACCATTCATTAAAAATCTTATCTCTGTCTTCTACTTCCCCCTCCCTCTCCTCTCTCATCATGCCCTCTTTGTGGCTGTATGATCCAGTTTTGTACAGTCAGAAATAAAATCAGCCCTCATAAAAACATTCATGTCATCTAAAAATGTTTTTATAGAAACTTATTTTTTCCACACTGGGAGATAAGAAGGGTTTCTGTTTGTGGCATTTGAAAGTCTGGAGTCTGGTATTTAGGATATCTATTTACTCTTTTCCCCCTTTATTTCTTTTTATTTATTTATTTATTTATTTTTGAGATGAAGTTTCGCTCTTGTTGCCCAGGCTAGAGTGCAATGGCGCGATCTCTGCTCATTGCAACCTCTGCCTCCCGTGTTCAAGCAATTCTTCTGCCTCAGCCTCCCGAGTAGCTGAGATTACAGGCACCCGTCACCACGCCCAGCTAATTTTTGTATTTTTAGTAGAGACAGGGTGTCATCATAGTCAGGTTGGTCTCAAGCTCCTGATCTCAGGTAATCCACCCGCCTTGGCCTCCCAAAGCGCTGGGATTACAGACGTGAGCCACTGCGCCCGGCCTTCCCCTTTTATTTCTAACTTTACAAAACAAAAAGCCTGAGTCCTTAATCATAATGGGACTGAATTTTATGGAGGATGTTCTATATATAGATGCGAAATGTTCTTGATTTGAATGTTTACATGGAATTCATAGGTTGCATAGAAAAAAAAACAATGACTCTCAAAAGCAGTATGTTCACTTTTTAGATTCTGGTCATTGCGTGTAAATTACAGAAAGAAGAATTCTAGTGAATGTCTACTTAACGAATTTTCTAGTTTGCAATATCAAACACCAGTTCCTGAAAATTTTTTCAATGAAAATATCTAATTCTGTGTTTCTACCCTTAAAGTCCCTGTAGCTTTGGATCACAGTTTAAATTACTATTCTCAACGTAAATTTGTCACTTTTGGAGCTGAGTGGAGACTTACTCTGTCTCCTTCTTGGAGAATAATGAAGAAAGCAGCTTTATATCAGAAATGTTGCCCAGGTAGCTGGGACTGTAGTTTGAGTTTAACAGCAGGTGTCTTGTGTTTGATAATTATTACCAGCACCTAATCTGCTACCTGTCTTTTTTAGTGACTGGAAATTAGGGCAATGGTGTTTCAAGAGACTGCTGAGAATAAAGTTAAAGCTGCACAGAGATGAATTATTCTTCTAAAACGGGCCTCTGCACAGAGTATGTTAACACTTCCTAATGAATCTCACTGGTGAAATGTTGAAATGCATAAAAATACCAACACGATACAAGGGGATAGGGTGTTCTTGTTATACAATACCAATTTTACAACGACATGTATTCTACTGATGGTGATTTCAAAGCATCTGGATGGAATAAAACACACTCAACACTAAAGCTGTGTTGAACAACTTTTATAACTTGCAAGCCCTAGAGTCATCATGAGCATGTATAATGCATCTCTACTGATGTACAAAATTCATTGTATTTGTCATGCCTTTTATATGTCATGAGGAGAATATTTTTTTACTGATTAGTTCAATACTGAGTTATTGAAACATAGCCATAATTGAAAATAATAAAGCAGTGAATACTACAATATAGGCGCTATTTTATAGAGATATAATCCATTGTATATTTCAAATCCCTACATTCTTTCTATTTTTTATACTATAGCTTTAGGTAACATTTATGTTTATGTATTTTAAGCTAGACAAAGCCATGGATTGATGTCTACATAAACATTATTTCATTTAATCTTCATAACAATCTTACAGAATAGAAATAATATTTTATGCGTATTATTACAAAATCAGAAATCTTAACCTTTAGAATAAAAATCGAAAAGGCCACCAATAGTTCAAGCCTTACATTGTCCTTATTGGTGGCAATTTCATAGAAATGAGCATGTTTTTCCAAGAGTTCCCTCCAATTGCCCAGAGATAACTCTAGTCACTCTTTTTAGGTGTTGACATCCATCCTTGAACCAAGTACTATCTCAGGAGGATGGCACACTTTTCCTGGCCAAGCCTAGGTCTTTTGCCCATGCTTGAAACTGGAGGATAGGGATGGGGTTTGCTGGTCTATCAAAATCACATGGACTAAGAATAGGGAAGGGGTTTTCCCCACAGAGATTCTGGGCAGCAGTCCAAAATAAAAATATGTTTTTATTATGTTCTGCTCCTTGGTTGCTAACATCCACTCACACTAGTCTCCTGAAATAAACATGCAAAACCGCCTGGCCTTGTATGATGCAACGATCCCATATACAACCAAGAAAGTCTCCATCCCATCAAGAGACAATTCAAAATTTTGTTCAGTTGTTACATCCTAATATGCAATAAACCGTGAAAAATAATGAAACTCCCTCAACACAATCAATATACCATGGTAGAGGGTAAACAGGATAACTTTGAAAATATCCATCTGAAAAAGGGGACAAAGGGCATCAAGAATTATGAATCTGTCTTAGTCTGCTTGGGTGGCTATACTAAAATCCCCTGAACGGGGTGGCTTATAAACAAAAGAAACAGAGAAAGTTATTTCTCACAGTCCTGAGTCAAAGATCAAGGTGCCAGAAGATTTGGTGTCTGGTGAGGGCCCATTTCCTGATTCATAGATAGTATGTTTTTGTGGTGTTTTCACATGGTGGAAGGGGCGAGGGGCCTCTTTTAGAAGGACACTAATCCTGTTTATGAGAGCGCTACCCTCATGACCTAATCACCTCTCATAATTCCTGCCTTGCAATACTATCACATTGGCACGAATCTTCAGACTATAGCAAGGCTCAAAGCACAGCAATATCCAGGGCTGGGAGGAGCATTGACTCTCTGCCCTGACGATGAGAAAGTTGCTCAGTCAATTAATTGAGTTGCTCAAAATTCTGTTCTCTAGTAAATCTTCCTTGAATAAATTCTTCTTGACCAAATATGAGTTGTGCATTGGAGGAAGATTTTCTTTCTGAGGGTTTGAGTCCTTCAGCAGCCCAGATTCTGTTGGGATAAGTCATGAGTTTTGCTTTAAATGCAGAATAACAACATACTTTGATTGTCAGTCTTGGGATTTCTCTAGCAATATACAGTTGGCCCTACCTTTCTGCAGGTTCTGCATCTTTGAATTCAATCAACCCTAGATCAAAAATGTTTTAAAAAAAATGAATGTTTGCACGTGTACTAAACATGTATAGACATTTTTTTCTTTGACATTATTCTCTAAATAGTACATTTGACAATTGTTTCCATAGTATTAGGTATTACAATTAATCTAGAAATGACTTAAAGTATACAAGAAGATGTGTATACGTTATATGTAAATACTACATTTTCTATAAAGGACTTAAGCATCCAAAGATTTTGGTATCTGCTGAAATGCCTGTAATCAACTGCCCACAGACAGCGAGGGACAACTGTAATTCCTTTAACTTTTTAACTCTTTAACTGCTTGTTTCCAAATTCTTTATGTGTTACATATTAAGTTTATTGATGACAGTTTTTCATTTGCTTATATTATTCTTTGCAACTAAGCGTAACAGGGATATAAAAATTATGAGTTAAAATCACCAAGTCTCGGTGGGGCGCGGTGGCTCATGCCTATAATCCCAGCAATTTGGGAGGCCGAGGTGGGCAGATCACGAGGTCAGGAGTTCAAGACCAGCCTGACCAACATGGTGAAACGCCATCTCTACTAAAAATACAAAAATTAGCTGGGCATGGTGGCATGTGCCTGTAATCCCAGCTACTCGGGAGGCTGAGGCAGGAGAATCGCTTGAACCCGGGAGGCGGAGTTTGCAGTGAGCTGAGATAGCACCATTGCACTCCAGCCTGGGTGACAGAGCGAGACTCCATCTCAAAAAAAAAAAAAAAAAAAAAAAAATTCACCAAGTCTCAAATCCCAGCATGTAAAAAGTAATTACAGAATAAAGGTTGAAAGAGATAATATAATAAAAGTGCCTATGTGCTGTTGTTATTATTTATTTTAAGTCCTTAATTATAAGTCACTTAAACAAGCAAACAAACCCTATGTGGCAATTAGTTGTAGTGTTTTCAAACACTACATGCATCAAGTTATGTTTCTCATCTATCAATAGGAAATAAGAGACCGTGTAACGATAAGAATTGCAGAGAAAAATCAGGGAATGTGTAAATAGTCTTTGCTGAGTTACCTAACCTCTTTATCAGTAATCTGAGGATAATAAAGATTGTGGTGGATTGTGGTGATCATTAGGACTTTTCCAAATATGTTATTACTTTTTTTCCTCTTAACACACAGTAAGGTTGTAATTCCCTGCCTCCTTTAAAGTTGCGCGTGGCCATGTGATTTGGCCAATGACATGTGTCAATACTGGATGGACAACTGAGGGGCAGTGGACAATTCTCTCTATTCTCTGTCTCTGTTGTGATTGTTGCAGCTCATATGAAGATGAGGACCTCCATCAGTCTAGGTCTCTGAATACATGCAGAGTCTTCCCCACTACCCCATTTTGGGTATGTAATGCAAATAAGAAATATCTTCTATTGGATTAAGCCACTGGGTTTCAGAGGTTGTTGTTCTAAGTATCAAATCAGATAACTTAAAGGTTGCATAATTCATGACACATTAACAGAAGCACATAAATATGTCGACTTTATTCTAGACAGAACTATTTAGGCTTGCTCAAATAGTTTTCCCATCAGTAATATTGAGATAATAATAACCATATAACCTAATTTAAAGTTATACTGTGAAATTCTATTCAGGGTCTAAATAATACATCTATATTAAAGTTATAAAATGAAAAATATTACTTTTTCTGACCCCCCACTTTCTATTAGCAGTTGATTATTTCCATAAATTCAATTGTCTTAATTTCTATATTTTTTCTTCTCCAGTCTAGATCTTTCAAGGCCAGAGAGTATCACTGATAAATTATTTTCTTCAGCATATTTTAGAAACAAGAATATTTTATTTCATCATGTCCTTTTTTAGTTATTAGAAATTACTTATTACCTTTTTTTTTTTTTTTTGAGATAGAGTCTCGCTCTGTCACCCAGGCTGGAGTGCAGTGGCGCCATCTCGGCTCACTGCAAGCTCCAGGTCCCAGGTTCAAGCGACTCTCCTGCCTCAGCCTCCTGAATAGCTGGGACTACAAGCGCCTGCCACCGCACCTGGCTAAGTTTTTTTGTATTTTTAGTAGAGATGGGGTTTCATCGTGTTAGCCAGGATGGTCTCGATCTCCTGACCTTGTGATCTGCCCACCTCGGCCTCCCAAAGTGCTGGGATTACAGGTGTGAGCCACCGCACCCAGCCAGAAATTACTTATTACTTTTTTTTTTTTTTTTTTTTTGAGACGGAGTCTCACTCTGTCGCCCAGGCTGGAGTGCAGTGGCGCAATCTCGGCTCACTGCAAGCTCCGCCTCCTGGGTTCACGCCATTCTCCTGCCTCAGCCTCGCCGAGTAGCTGGGACTACAGGCACCCACCACCACGCCCGGCTAATTTTTTGTATTTTTAGTAGAGACGGGGTTTCACCGTGGTCTCGATCTCCTGACCTCGTGATCCGCTCGCCTCGGCCTCCCAAAGTGCTGGGATTACAAGCGTGAGCCACCGCGCCCGGCCTACTTATTACTTTTAAAGAAATAAATCACTAAATTTAAATTGATATCTTCTCAGCTACTGTAAGGTAGCTCCAAGTCCCTGGAGCTACCTTACAGTACCTTTTCATTATTGAAATCGACTTTTTTTTTTTTTTTTGTCTTTTGAGATGGAGTCTCACACTGTCATCCAGGCTGGAGTGCAGTGGTGTGATCTCAGCTCACTGCAACCTCTACCTTCCAGGTTTAAGCGATTCTCCTGCCTCAGCCTCCCAAGTAGCTGGGATTACAGGCGCCTGTCATCACGCCTGGCAAACTTTTTGTATTTTCAGTACAGATGAGGTTTCACTATGTTGGCCAGGCTGGTCTCAAACTCCTGACCTCGTGATCCACCCTCCTCAGCCTCCCAGCTGGGATTACAGGCCTGAGCCTGTGCCTGGCCTGAAATCAATATCTAAATACGAGCCTATTGAAAACAACAGAGAGAAAAGGATATGAAACAGCTAAGAACAAGAATTCATCCAGAGAGAGGAGATTAGTTAAAATGAGAATGAATGAAAAGAAGTCAAAGTGTAATATGCAAATAAAGTTGAATCCTTGGAAGGATAATTTACACTTCTTTTCTATTTAAAGATAGGCTATATTTGTAAAGTGGTTAGCTTATAATTCTAAACCTTATTATTTCTTTCTCTGGCCTTTGTTTTTCCTCATTGTTTCAGTGTATATCCTGGACTTGTAAACATTCTACAATGAGCTGTTAAAATTCCATTTTTGGCAGGTAAATACAGTGTGTGAAATATTTCAGAGTTTTCTTCTATACACGAAACTGTTGCCTTGAGATAGTGGTGTGAAGGAGAAGGGAACATGGGAAAAAATAGAACAATCACCTATAAGTTGGCCAGAGACTATGGTTCCCAAGGAGCCCTGCCTGACTGTATATAGTCAGATAGAAGATGCTACTAAGGTTTTCCCAACAGTAGAATGTAATTTGTCGAATGTTTGCATGTTCTGTTCCTCTTATATAAGAATTTTCATACCTTAGTCAATGAAATGTCAGTTGTATGATCTGATTGCCTCTCTTAAGCTTTTATTTCACCTTAGTTGTTCTGGCTTTTCTCGCTGAAATTCCCTGTTTACAGGGACACAAAGAGCTGTTTTAAATCGGAAGTCAACATTTGGGTGCCGGACAGCATGCTGGTGCCACATAGCATTCATTCCATAGTGAAACTGCAAACCAATACCCCTCTGTGCTAAATGGCACCATATCTCCTATCCTACTTCATTAGAATAGATTTCCTTCATGATGCCAGCTGCTTTTCTGGCACCAGACATGAAGACTCGGACTAAATTATCCCCACTAAAACCATTGCTGGTGTCATAGTGCCAGACACACCACTCTGACCTCTCCTCCACCAGACTAAGTTAGAAGGCATATCTCCTCCAGGCCTGTTTTAGATTTTCTTGTTTTCCCTGCATTTTGTACTTTTGCATCATTCTTGTGGGCACTGTGTTAGATGAACGAGTTGATTGCTGTTACTCACGAATGGATTTCACAGTTCTTCATGCAGAGGCTTGCTGCCTTTTTTTTCATGACATTTCCCATAATGAGAATGATATAGTTCAAAGAATCACAAAGAAATAGGAATTAATAGTTTATACTCAAGGTGAGACAAAAGTCGTTGTGTTGTAGGGAATCTACTTACAAATATCTATCTCTATGAATGATTTTCAACCAGTCTTCGGTGTAAATTATTGGTATACTGAAGTTACTCATATTCTTTTGAGCATATTTTATAACCCTTTTATCACAAATGGAAGGATTTAATGATATTCACTTTTTTAACTTTAAAAACCTAATCACCTTCACTGTCTTATAACATTAAGATAAAGACAGAGAGCAAGTATTACCATTCTTCACCAAAGTTAAACAACAGGAAAGGGCATTTGGGCACAGGTTCAATGTATGCAAAGCAGTCGACACTCATCCGAATATAAAATGGGAGAAAAAGACCACATTAATATCTGGAGACTAGTTTTCATTTTACTAACTGTTTTTTTCTCTAAGAAACAGAGAATGAAAATCAAACTAGCTTAAGGAAAAAGAGATTGGCTTATATATGTGGATGATGCAAAGATAGATCGGGCTTCAGATATTGGGTTGACTCAACAGCTCAAGGGTGTCATTTAAGATACTTATTGTCTCCATTAATACATTGATTTGCATGGTATTACCTTCATTCTAAGACTACATAAATGGCTCCACAGTTTCAAAATCCATACCCACATACCATCCCATTCAGAAAGACAGAAATAGCTGGCTGTAGCCAGCGGTCTTAGAGGAGTGGGGAACTCTCTCCATTCACTCAGCAACATCTAGCCAAGTTTCTTTGTCTGAGGTTGCCAATTCCTAAATCAATTCCATTGGTAGAAGAACATCCTGGGAAGCAAGGCTCAGTGGTAAACTCTGTGAAACAATCATTGCAGCAGGAAGAAGGAGATTATCCTGATGAGGTCACTCAGGCTACAATTGTAGGTGGCATGGGCTCAGGGTCTCCTCTTTCCTACCCCTACTTCATTCTTACTTTGCAAAGGGGATTGATGGGAGGGAAATGTGAGAAAAATCCCAAGATCTACACTCTCAACAACTACTAAAGCATATTTTACTCCTTAGAGGGTCTGCCCAAGGCTTGCTTTTGGTGAAGTTGCCTGGCTTTAAGATTATGCAAACCTCTGCCAGGCGCGGTGGCTCACGCTTGTAATCCCAGCACTTTGGGAGGCTGAGGCGGGCGGATCACGAGGTCAGGAGATCGAGACCACGGTGAAACCCTGTCTCTACTAAAAATACAAAAAATTAGCCGGGCGTGGTGGCGGGCGCCTGTAGTCCCAGCTACTCGGAGAGGCTGAGCCAGGAGAATGGCGTGAACCCAGGAGGCGGAGCTTGCAGTGAGCCGAGATTGCGTCACTGCACTCCAGCCTGGGCAACAGAGCGAGACTCCGTCTCAAAAAAAAAAAAAAAAAAAAAAGATTATGCAAACCCCTCACCTTTATCAATGAGCTCTCTCAGAACTGAAGAACTGAAAAGCTTCTGTTCAGTATTCAGAGAACACTTGAAATAGAATCACAAATTAACCTAAAATATTTTATTACCTTCAAAGTACAAGATCTCCTGAAAAGTTTACAAGCTCAAAAATTCCCTGTTGAAGAAACTATCATGAGGAACTGATTTGACAAAAATCCAGATATAAAATAAAAATTAGTATCATCTTTAGAATAAGAGAGTAAACTATATTCCTGGTTTTTTAAAAAAGTTGTTACCCAAGGAACATATAAATAGGAACACACACACACATATTCATATATTCATATATATGCATACATACATACACATATACTTTAATCATCACATAACATTTTTCTCCATTTATACAGAAGCAGGAGGGAAATCCTAAAGTCTTCTTTAACTAATGTGATTCTCAATAAATTCTTGTTTTAGTTTAAAAGTATCCATCAGAGATTATACACTGAGTTTGGCCCACAGATATGTCCTGTTTGATGGCTATCTAGGCAGAGCTTCCTATCTCATTTGACCAAAAGCCACAAATCCCCTTCCCCATCCAAAATTTACTCTTAATACAACCTTTTAAAATATTAGAGAACACTTATTAGAGATGTGATCTAGTTGTGGTCATAGCCTGTCTTAGCCAGGATACAAAGGTAAGCAAATTCAGGCAACTCCTTGGTAAGCAAGAAAAAAATAAACAGGATGGACTATTCAGGCCAAAATGAGGACATTCAAAACTAGCCTTGCTTCACAACTGGAGATGTTTCTGTCACTCTTTGTTTTTCTAGGTTCTCTTGTAATAACATACTTTTTTTTTTACAGAAAGGGTCAAACAAAATTGAGTATATGATAGCTTTAGCCATCCTATGGCAGCCACCCAACACCCTAGTCATGGAAATGTATTATTAGATGTTTCTAGACTCTTCAGCCATGGATTATTACTTTAGTTCAGTTATTTCTATAGATGGCTGATCTCAGCGGTTTCATGACAATTGTTCTAATTTCATTCTCGGAGGGAAAACTTAATTCCAAGAGCCAAGGATTCCTAGCTGTTACCACCTAGGTACTAATTACAATTTTCACTGTGGGTGTTAAAGTCAAGATTTAAAAATATTGGTTCAGTATCACAACATGATATTAAATTGATATTGAGTTCCTCTCACTCTTTCAAACATTTCCCTACAGAGAGAGTTTGCTCTCTCTGTAGGGTTATGTTTTTTTCTTTACATAAGGTATGATAACACATTTTTAAAGAAAGGAATTTTCATACATCATATTTTCTCTGACAGTCTTGACATGAAAACAACCAGTGTTCGTCACATGCAGTAATCGGGTATGGCAGGTCATGCCTCACTTGCTATGCTAAGTAAAGGGGTTTGATAAATTTCAAAAACTCATACACCTTTGCAAGTTAAGTGGTAGTAAAAAAGGTCTGTAGACCAAAGGAGTTTGAGCTACATTTCTTCAGGACCTTTCCTTGTTCAGCATTTTATTCTCAGAAACTAATACAATGCCTGGCTCACATGGGAGGTTTGATAAATATTTTTAAATAAGCTAATTAATGATAAAAGTTGGAAAAAAAGCTCAGAACAAACACATTTTCTTGCTAAGGTACTTAAAACACAAGGAGAAAAATCCCAGAGAGTCATATTCAGGATGAAAATATAGATACTAACAAAACAATGAAAAAAAAACTGATTTCTTTATTCAAACAACCATACTTCCAAATTACTATTTAATAACCAACACTACTCTTCAAAATTCACAGGTAGAGCACTTGTTTTCTATGATTTCTCTGAAAACAAAGTCACAAATGTTTGTTTAAAGAATCTAAAATATTACAAAAAATATTTTATGAACTTAACTAATGAGAAAGTATAGTCTTTTCTGAACAGAAGAGGATTAGGGATGAAAATAAAACATATTTCCAAAAGTAGATATGGATGCTTAAGTATCACAAGATTATTTGTGCAGTAAAAGACTTTTAATTTATTTAACCATGGTATACATTCTAGGATAGTACATTTTATTTCACATATTATGATTATGTTTTTAATACATAGAGAAAATTAAGAATACTCTTTTGGCTGTTACATATCAGATTCTCCAGGAGTCTGGACTATAGACATTTCAATTCAAAATGTTTATTAAAGTGCAAGTGTAGTAAATCTTTTGGGGTGGAGAAAGTTAGTCGAACACTTGTTATACTATTCCAACATGAAAAACAGATGGCAGGCCATCACCAATACCACCTGTAACTTTCTTTGGTTTAAGCAATTTAGAATACAACTTTCTTTTACTTATAATTCCAGTTTGAATCAAGGCATCTACTACCCCAAGCATCAATGCTCTTCAATATCTAATTTCACAGTTTTCTTAACACGTATCTCATGTTATTTATTATAGTCAGAGGCATCCCAACACCTTTGTCTATCTTTGCTACCTTTTAAATGGTTTATCTGGCAAACCATCAATCACAAATCATGAAACATATTTTAGCTCAAGTAAGATCAGTTAAGAAAGAAAACAAGGCTTGTGTGGCCTAATTGGAAACATTACTCACATCAATAAGTGATAAATGCTTGTTCTGGGAAAGAATATTTATCCCCGAGATCTGTCTGTAATGTATAATATGGACAAGATTAAAATCTCCAATCACCTTCTAACTTCAGGCCATAAAGATATTGATAAAAGCAACTGAAAGCTTTTGTGAAAATAAAAGTTGTCAAAAAAAACCTCAATTTCAGGTTCAAAAGATTGCTTATATTACCAAAAACATAAACATACGTATTCTATTTATAGTTTATTCTCTGGTTAAAACTACAGCTTATGAACAACTTGAAAGAAAATGCCCAATAAATTTCTGTAAATGTTTTAGTATGTTTCAAAAGCCTTAATGAATTAGCTTATTTGGCTTTATCCTGAGTGACATGTGCTAGAAGTTTTCAATAATCTCTTATTTGATATTTGTACTATTAAATAGGTTTTGCTAATTATATGATAACATTTCTGATTCAAAATTATTGATAATACATATACTACTTTCTATGTCTTGGAGGAGACATTAAACATATCCAAGTATGGCCGGGCGTGGTGGCTCAAGCCTGTAATCCCAGCACTTTGGGAGGCCGAGGCGGGCGGATCACAAGGTCAGGAGATCGAGACCATCCTGGCTAACACGGTGAAACCCTGTCTCTACTAAAAATACAAAAAATTAGCCGGGCGTGTTGGCGGGCGCCTGTAGTCGCAGCTCCTCGGGAGACTGAGGCAGGAGAATGGCGTGAACCCAGGAGGCGGAGCTTGCAGTGAGCCGAGATTGCGCCACTGCACTCCAGCCTGGGGGACAGAGCGAGACTCCGTCTCAAAAAAAATAAATAAATAAAATAAAATAAACATATCCAAGTAAATATATTTCCAAAATAGAAAAAGACATGATGTTTCTTTTATAAAATTTTAATTTAAAGAACATAGATGCACTCACTTACTCCATGAGGTCAATTGCACTACCATGACCACATTAACCAAGTGATGTTCACTTACTTTACAGGTAATTTATTATAACTGCAGCACTGTCTCAGGAATGGTTCACACAAATAATTTAACTTAGGTAAACACCATTTTCCAGTAATGATAGGACAAAACAAACTTTGGGAGCATTTATGAACAGTAATGTCTCACTCTCAGTACACATTTGCCAACCGATCTCTGTTGTTTGCAAATGAATTAACTATGGCTTGAAAAATCATTAGAGCCATCTGCTTTGATGGTAAGAAAGAACTGCTATGATCTTTTTTTATAAGAGCAGAGACTAGGGACTATTTTAACATATTTTTAGCATCATTTACCCTAAATCTGACATGCTATCTAAAAAATTAACAGTAGTATTGATTCATGTTGAGGCTCCCTGTAAATCTGTTTACTGAGAAACTGCTTTTCACAGGTAACCCTCTGTTCAGTTTTCTTAGTGATATTGAACGTGGAAAGTGTCCATTTTTCCTACATCCAAATTAGTCATTAGGTACCAAAATACTTGATTTTCCAATGTTTTAATCCTTTAAGAACTGATGAATGAAATAAAAATTCAGATAACAAATTAGTTCCTTTCATTGTTTTGAAAGAGTCAGTGGAATGAAAATGAACTTTTGTTTATTTCCTTATTCAATCAATTTAGATGAGTGTTATTTTCAATGCTACGAAAATCCGAATAGCACATTTTTTCACTTGCTAGGAAAGTATCTATCTTTACTTTCTTATGAATATTTGATTCAGGAACATGTTTGTAATGTGATGATTAGTAACTCCTTGTATTTGGCAGGTCTTAAAAAAGCAAGTGTGTACAAATACACACACACCCATACACACACACCCATACACACCCAGTGTAAACTCATTATTGCAAGTCTATTTCTCAAGGATGCATACATTTTTCAAAAGAAAGGAAAGAGGAGAAAAGAAAGGAGGAAGGGACAAGGGAAGAAAATAGACGGAGCTCACTGATGTTTATTTTCTGTGGAAATTTGCCAATAACCATGGAGTTTAAATACTATTGAATTTATAATGTTAAGATATATTATTTACCCTTTGTTAAAAATCTCTTTTTTCTTCTATCTTTTAGGATGGTGGTGTTAGAGAGATGACTGCAAAGGAGGACCTGTCCATTTACAAGTGCACTTGGATTCAGTTGACATCCAATAACTACATATATGTTGAGCAAATAGATAGATGGATGGATGGATGACTGGATAGAAGATATATTAAACTTTATTCTGTCTAAATCTTAATTAAAAGATAGAGGAAAAATCTCCTTATGTGGTAAATAGCAGTCCTCTTCAAATCATAAGAGTATCTTCTTATCTGGCTGTGCAGAATAGAAGGAGACAAATATATAGTTATAATCCATCAGATTAGTTGACTCAAATCTCTGAATCTATGGGATGAAAAGCATGCTAAAAATATCTTCACCATAACTGCATACAGAGTTGTATGTATCAATAGTATATAAAAAGAGATAAGCAGGTAGGTTTCATAAAATTTCTCATAATCTTAAATGTAAATAGCAAAACAGCAAATATACTTCCTTTTTTTTTTGAGACAGAGTCTCGCTCTGTCACCCAGGCTGGAGTGCAGTGGCGCGATCTCGGCTCACTGCAAGCTCCGCCTCCCGGGTTCACGCCATTCTCCTGCCTCAGCCTCTCCCAGTAGCTGGGGCTACAGGCCCCCGCCACCACGCCCGGCTAATTTTTTGTATTTTTTAGTAGAGACGGGGTTTCACCGTGGTCTCGATCTCCTGACCTCGTGATCTGCCCACCTCGGCCTCCCAAAGTGCTGGGATTACAAGCGTGAGCCACCGCGCCCGGCCAATATACTTCCTTAAGACAGTGAATATAAAGGAATTTGTTCTTAAAAACTTACATTTGTGTAGTCAAAAAGAAATCTCACAATCTAATAACTGGGTTTCTTTCCTTCTGTTTTTGTTTTTGTTTTTTTGTTTGTTTGTTTGTTATGTTATAGAGAAAAACAGCATTACATAATAGTAGAGGTTTAAGTCAGTGAGGTCAAGAACTAGCCACAGCACAGGCTGGTAGTAAATGCCTGACATCATCTTCTAGTTGGGCAAACAATCTGAAAGGCAGCAAGAGAGAGAGAGCCCAAGACGGAAATGACTGTCTTTTATAATCTAACCCTGGAAGTAGCACCCCAGCATGTCTGTGATGTTCGATAGAAAGAAGTCATTAGGTTCTTCCCATACTCAAGGGAAGGGAACTAAACAAGGCAATAAATATCATGAGATTAAGATCATTTGGGACCATCCTAAAGGCTGCTTACCCTAGCTCCTTAAACCGTAGTTAAACCTTTCTCCATTGATTCATTCCAAGGCATCCCTCTTCTCTGAATTTTAACAATTTATTTTCAGTTTAAACCTGAAATCAATCAACCTATCTATAAATAAGCCATTCTCTCCTCCTTCCCATGAATCTTAGAGAAACGTCTCTTCTCCCTACCCTCTACCTTACAGGGTTATTGAAATATTAACTGTGAAAGTGAGTATCTAACATTTGCTAGAAAACCTCTAACGTGTTGTAGCCCTCACTGTACCAGCATCATTTGTTGTTCAATGTTAATCCCCACACCTGAACTTTGAAACCTGTTTCCACAAGTTCTTGCATCATCAAACACTTTCCTGTCTACTTCAACATCAGTTACAGATAATTTTAAGTCTCAACCATTTAATTTATCCATTTATTCACTTTAGTTTCAAATATTCCTTCTCATATTCTTCTTCTTTTGCAACTACTGTCCTATATTAATAGATGAATTTCTTAAAAAATAAACTGCCAGGTTCACTTTCTCACTTCTCAATAAACTCCCTGAACTCTAGTTCCACATCCCTACTGTGCTTCTCTGTAAATATTGGCAGGGATCTTCTGACTAAACCAATGGTTCTCCAAATGTGGTCCTTGACAGCATCAGAACCACCTGGGAATTTGTTAGAAATGTGCATTTTGGGTCCCTGTCATAGGTCTACTGAAAACCTAGGGCTGAGGCTCAATCATCTTTTTTAACTAGCCCTGTTAGCTCATTCTGATGCCGGCTAAAATTTGAGAACTATTGGCTTAGACTCTCATAAAAGAACTACTGTCCCAAACCAATGAACCACCTCTGGTCTTTATTTAACTTTGTGCAGCATTTAAAACTGATTCCTTGAAAGTTTCCTCACATACTCTCCCAAACATCCTCTTTTCTTTCTACCTCTCTGATAATTCATTCTTAGTATTCTTTTTAAACTTTTCTTGTCCTACCTGTTCTAAGAATGATAGACTCATTCTCCATTTTCTTCTTTTATCTATATGCATGTTTATCCTGGGAATTTTACCTGTTCCATTAATTTGTATCTGAAGCTACTAATACCTACCAAATTCATATCCCCTGCCCAGTCCACTTCTCTGGGTAGATAATCATATTTTCAACATCTAAATCAAGATCACTAAATGGGTATCTTCTGTAAGTACAAAATCAACATGTCCAAACCAGAAATCATAACCCTCACAACAGCACCCAAATATATTCGTCCTATTTCTTATCACGATAAAATGGAAGGTCATTTTTAAAGTCATCACATTCAGAAAACTGCTGTTCACATCACAGTCTACGCCCTTCCCATATCTTCATATAGTCAATCAGGAATTGCTCCAGATTTTGTCTCCTACTTTATCAGAGCCCTTCTCAGAATCTCTATTGTTATTTCTGGAATGGTAGTTTTCTCATTTTATCCTTGAAAGTAGTTATTAATCTTATGGCCATCTTTAGAGTAGGAAACTGAGACTAAATGGGGTTCAACAACTTCCCCAAAAGATACACAGCAACTAAGCATCTCAGCGAAGCTCTAAATCTAACTAAATAGTTCTTTACTATATTGCTTTAGGATACTTTTATACTCTTAAAAGTCATTAAGGACCTATAAAAGCTTTGGCTTATTTTGGGTCATACTTGAGAATACCTGGAAATTCTAAAATTACATGTGTTGACTTAAATTTTATCATTAAACAAAACAGTAGCCCCATATTTTGCTAATTACACATATTTTTTATGAAATATAACTAAATTTTCTAAAACAGAAATATTTAATGAGTACAGTGCTATTGTTTTAAATGTTTGTGAATCTCTTTATTGTCTGGCTTAATACAATCATATTCTCATATCTGCTTCTGCATTTAATCTGATATAATATGTTATACTGGTTGAAATGAATAAAGAAAACCTAGCCTCAGACTCTTATGTAATTACACATGGAAGAGTATCTTAATAACCTTTTCAGATAATTTTCAATATTCTTCTCTGATAGCACAGCAAAACTCAACATGCAGTAGCCTCTTAAAAATTTGCTGCAATGTGGCCAGGAGCCATGGCCCACGCCTGTAATCCCAGCACTTTGGGAGGCCAAGATGGGTGGATCACAAAGTCAGGAGTTCAAGACCAGCCTGGCCAAGATGGTGAAACCACGTCTCTACTAAAAATACAAAAAATTAGCCAGGTATGGTGGCATGCGCCTGTAATCCCAGCTATTCCGGAGGCTGAGGCAGAGAATTGCTTAAATCTAGAGGGGCGGAGGTTGCAGTGAGCCGAGATCGTACCACTGCACTCCAGCCTGGGCGACAGAGCGAGACTCTTTCTCAAAAAAAAAAAGAAATATTTGTTACAATGTTGTATCTGAAATCATATCAATAAACTTTTGGGAATGTATTACGTTAACATTCATTTGTTTATCATGCTTTATAAATATATCTATTATCCATTCAAGCCTTTGTAACATGATTTATTGGCCAGTTGGATCATACTAATTTATTGAATTAAGCAGATCTTTCAAATACTGACACAGTTCATTACACATTTTAGAAATCACATTTACTAATATCACTTCCAATCTTATCCGAAAAGACTTTAAGTACCAAAAAGTGGTGGATACAAGTTTTACAAAATATTATTATCTCCTTAACAGTTAAGCTTTATTATCGACAACAAACACCTGCCTATTATTTTCCCTGAAGTTACAAACTCACTTCTTCCATTTTCAAGAAAATTTGTCTACTGCCTAAGTGTGAATAGTCATAGTTTTTGTCTTTTAGCCATTCTTTCAAGTAAAACCAGTTTCCTAAAATAATAATAATCATGTGGCAAGTTCAGCTTGCAACTGAAACAATCGTACTAGTGCATTTCCTTGAAATAACTATCCTATCTTGATATTTAGTAGATGTTCTTTATGAGTACTTCTTGTTTCTTCACAAACACTATTAAATAGGCATGAACTCAAAGACTGAGATTTAATAAAAAATTTGTATATCTTTTCCCCCTCTGTGAATGAATGGTGGTAAATAATAATGACTGCCAGTAAATTTGGTGCCATTGCCTTTATTTGTGTTAAGGCACCAGGAATGTTATCATTATTGCTTTTGCAACATGAATGCAAATTTTAACACAGGGGGAATAAGCAGATACCTTTCTAGTACTAAAACAGATAACTTTCTGGTAGCATTAATAAAATATTTTCAACTTTGCAAACTTCCTAGAAGGATCTTCAGGACCATTTGGTCACCCTTAGGACTCCATTCTTTCTTTTTTTTGTTGTTTGTAGACGGAGTCTCACTCTGTCACCCAGGCTGAAGTGCAGAGGCACGAAGTTGACTCACTGCAACCTCCGCCTCCCAGGTTCAAGCAATTCTCTCCTGCCTCAGCCTCCCAAGTGTCTGAGATTACAGGTGCACGCCACCATGGCTGGCTAATTTTTGTATTTTAGCAAAGACGGGGTTTCACCAAGTTGGCCAGGCTGGTCTCAAACTCCTGACCTCAGGTGATCCGCCCACCTCAGCCTCGCAAAGTGCTGGGATTACAGGCATGAGCCACTGCGCCAGGCCAGGACTCCATTCTTAAAGCTATTCCATGCTTTTAAAATAGCACTTTCCCTCCAGAACTTATGCTCCCAACTTTATAATTTATACTATATTATTCTACCACTATTTGGAAAGTTATTATTGTGATAACCTGATAATAAAGTTATTATCAGGTTCATGGTATCTGATGTTAAAATGCCAAGGTTTGAATATGACTGAGCTACCTATTGGCTATGCAACTCTAGGCAATAAATCTTAACAATATTTATTATTCCAGATAAAGAAAATACAGGTGAGTTTATTAATTTGAATTTAAATCCAAGTTTGTCTCCTGGTGCCTATATTTAAAATCTTAAGTTCTTTATCTGATACTGAGAAGATACACTTCCTCCTCATAAGTTAATTGTCTCTACTTTTGCTCTCTGCCTTCCTCTGATCTCACTCTACTCTCACATAGCCACTCCCTAGAAGCACCAGTAGTAAATTGCGTGTACTGCTGACATTTACAAACTTATCAGACAATGCATTTTACATCTACTTGACCTATGCGTACCCTTTTGGTGGTCTCTCTGTCTCCAATACTAATCTCAGTACTAGAGCCCTATTTATTTTTATGAGAGTATTAGTGCATTTTATTCCACTTAAATGTCTATATAACCGGTTTCCCTGTCTCAGGCGCAGCCATGTTTTACAGTGGAATGAGTGAGATAATAATTATTTTTATAACTTTCAAAGATTTCAACACACAATGTAGGTTTAATTTAAAAGAGATTAAATAAGGAGATTTATAGCAAAGTGCTCCCATAAGTATGTTGGCTTTCAAAGGAAATTATGAGAAATTTTCTTACAAAGGGCTGGAAATTTTCACTTATTTAGATATCAATAAGTAGTCTTAAGTGAAATCTGGCTACATTAATGTATTTAACTCTGGCAAAGATTAAACTAAATTGCCACATACAAAGAAAATGTGTGCAGCTATAGAAGGGATAATGAGATAGAAGGAGATCTTAATTGAAGGACTAAACCTGTCTAGAAATGATAACAATACTATAACTAATAATGGAAGTACATCATGTCAAAAATATTTTCTTTGGATGAGGGAAAGTATAGTCATGATGTTTTCATCGTTTTTCTTTTCCCTTGAATTTTCTACATTGAAAATGTCACAAATATATGATTTGAAAAAAAAAGTTATTTTGAAAAATAAATAAGAAAAACAACACAGTTGCCCAGTTAATTGCAACTTTAGAAGCTTTTTGAAGTTATTGGTTTTAAGAAATACCATATAAATTATCTTAAGCACCAGAACAGAACATTGATTTTAGATAATGAGGAAACTGTTATTATTGATGGGGTTCCCGACACGATACCGCAAACACGATACCTCAGCATTTGAGAAAACAGCAGAAGCAGAAAGGCCACTCTCACCTTCTCCCACACTTGTCCCCTGATGCAAGCCATAAAAGAATTATCTGGCCGAGCACGGTGGCCTGTAATCCCAGCACTTTGGGATGCCGAGGTGGGCTGATCACCTGAGGTCAGGATTCAAGACCAGCCTGGCCAACATGGTGAAAAACCATCTCTACTAAAAATACAAAATTAGTCTGGTGTGGTGGTGCACACCTGTAATCCCAGTCACTTGGGGGGCTGAGGCAGGAGAATCATTTGAACCCGGGAGGTGGAGGTTGGAGTGAGCCAAGATCGCGCCATTGCACTCCAGCCTGGGCAAAAAGAGTGGAACTCCGTCTCAAAAAAATAATTATTATTATTATCTAAACTTCCTCTGAGTGGATCATAAGATCCTCATTCCAGCTATGCCCTCCTTATTCCCAGAGGAAAGTAATGTCTTTATCTCTGAGGACACAGGGAGATGAAGAAGAATCTGAAGTAAAAGATCTTGTGAAGTTCCCCTACTTTACTACCATTAGATCATACTTTGTTCATTTATACTTCTAAGCAACTATTCACGTTTCCTCAAACCTAGCATAAAAATATATAGGTATCCCTGTTTCCTTGGGTCTTCGTTTACAAAGGCTCCCATGTCATGTAAAACTTACATTAAATAAATTCACATGCTTTTTTCACATGAACCTAGCAATGGGTGAAAAAGAAATTACTTTTTTATCCCTTGCAGTTTCTGGCACCCAATAAATCTCTTCTTAATACCATCCTTATTCTGCAATAGATAAAGGTAAAGGTTAGTAAAGAGATAATAAAGATCCAGAGAGGTTACCTGTTTAATTGTAGGACTGAAAATAAAAACCATTTTATGAAAAACCAAAGGCAGGAAAAAATGTTCATTGACATTTAATATTGACTCTTGCCACGCTTAAACACACATGTATACACACACAAACACATGCACTTTCAAGCACCTCTAATATTCATCAAGATACTCAACCAGGGCCCTGAGTGTCACTACCATACCTTTTCTCTATAATAATTGCACCCAGTCTCTATAACATCTACTGTAGACAGTTCTTGTGTGCAAGATGATCTATGGAGTGTGGGTAGAAAAATTTAATATGTGTTTACACCTGCATTTTTCTCATTAATAAAAAAAGTAGTATCTATTCCATATGGTTGTTTCAAAGTGTATATAAGTTAATTCACAAAAAGCATTTAAAATAGTTTGGAAGAAAGTTCCTTGATCAATAAATGGTAGCAATTACTGTTATTACTATTATTATTGCTGTTGTTCATTTTTTAATTAGACACAGGTTGAGTTTTGCCTATATTTACAACAGTAACAGCAGAACTACAGAAATACACATATTTTGGGTATGCATATTCAAAAATGTTTAGATGCATTTCATAATTGAGATGCAGAAAAAAACAGCCAAATTAAACCATATCTCAACCTACTGTGTGCTTAAATTTAGCCAAGGTGAAATGCTCTTTCTATATCTTTGTGGAGTGTCTCCAGCCTGAATTCTCTTCTACCTTCTCTTTTCAGCTGAGTACTTTCTTCAATCCTCAATATAACCATCTGTGGATCTCCCTGATCCCACAATCTCCCTCTCTTCCATTTCATCTCTGTTCTCACAGGAATTATAAATATTTGTTTTATAGTACTTTTCCCATTGTATTTTAATTGATTATAAATTTGTTTATAGTATTTGATTATAAAATACTTGAGGATAGAAACTGTGTCTTAGTGAACTTCATTTCTCTGGTGACTAACACAAAGCTAACAATTGTTTACAGGAGAAATATTGAATGATCTCCCTTTTTATCCTGACATAGAAATTGATTAATTTCTTTCCCTGTAGGATGGTACAGGAAAAACAAAATTTTATGTATACAATTTATAAACATAGATTTCTTTTTCTTGGGTTATTAAAATCTGGCCAGAGATTCATTCCACAATGACATCTCCCTGGAGGCGACGACTTTAGTTTTCCTTCACTTCTATCTGACTTTGATGTTTGACCAAGATGTTCAAACTCTTAACCCAGAGAAGATGCCTAAGGAAGCCACATGGTGTGGGAAAAAGTGACATATTTTAGTTTCATATAAAACTCCACTTTTTATGTTGGCTGTGCCGTTTAGGAACAGAGATTTTGAGAAATATAAATAATTCTTTCTCTTCTTCTTTGACTTTATCAGTAAACTTAAAATTATAAAGTTTAACTCACAGTTTGCTCTTTTATTTCTTTTGAGAACATAAAATCACAGACATCTTATTTGATTAATTTCCTTATACAGGGTAGATATCACTACTGACAACCTCTATCACTCCTTCTAAAATGAGACTTGTGACTTGTGTTTTTAATTTTTTTAACTGTTAGATAATTATATCATTTCTTTAAAATATAGTAAGCCCCTTGACGACACACTCAATCTCTCCCTTCTCCCAGAGTGCTTAATCAATATTTGTTTCTTGAATTGAATAGAACTGAGTGGTAAGATTTCCCTCCAATTTTGGTTATTTTCTAATATGAGAGTCTGGATGATCTACTCCCTCACGTACACAGTGCATGTGCCCTGGCGTGACTCGCCAGGCTCTGATCACCAGCCAATTTTTGGCAGCAAACACATATTTTTTTTTTTATTCTGAGAAATTATAAAAATAACATTCCTGCCATCACTTCATCAATTCATAAAGTGACTTTAGTCTCTTGCTTTCTAATTCCTTTCATTTCTCCTTTATAAGCCTGCCAATAGGCTGGGCCTTTGCTGGCCTTACATATTTAATCAGAGTAACCAATGCTGAGGATTTTTACAGAGAATTAAGTTTGATTTGTTTTGAAACATTTATTTATTCCATATGGCATTTAAGTGACTGAATTATTTTTGGTGTTGGAATGAGGTTGCATAAACTAGATTCAAATTTAAAACAGACACACACACACACACACACACACACACAACAAACACACACACAGCTAAAGCCCAGGAGTAGTTCTGTAGGAAATATCCACTGTAAAAGGTAAATGGACGTACAACTGAGGAATCAGATTAGGAGATTTGGCAAAATCACAAAGATAATTTTGCTAACATTGGAGTCACCAACATAAAGCTCCACAATTTAGACCAATACTGGGTTGCATACTATAGTTACATTGTGGATTTCCTCCCTGAAATCACCAGGTAACTGCCATGCTGTCGTGTCCTGGATTTAGCTGACTTTGGCAGGACAAGCCTTCTCTTATCTCTGGGGGGTGATGGGAGAGGGTTAAGTGGCCTCATCCAGTAAACTGCCTTTGCTTTCACAGGTTCAGTATGGTCAGGGGTGCAGGCCTAAGCCCTACATTGTCCACAGTGATTAGTAGTTGGTTCAGAGGCAGGGATATGAATGACCTAATTTTGTCTAATCAGTAAAGCCTAATACTTTTATTCAGTAGTTGAATAAAGATAAAAAGCTCTATTATTCCAGATCTTGTGGTTAGAGATAGGCACTCTGACACCACTGCAGCCATTTTCTTACTGTGACAAAACAAGCAAACAACAACAGCAAAAGGAAAGGAAGAAAGGAAAAGAAAGGAAAGAAAGAAAGGAAAGTAGGGGCCGGGCACGGTGGCTCACGCCTGTAATCCCAGCACTTTGGGAGGGAGGCGGGCGGATCACGAGGTCAGGATCGAGACCATCCTGGCTAACACAGTGAAACCCCGTCTCTACTAAAAATACAAAAAATTAGCCGGGCGAGATGGCGGGCGCCTGTAGTCCCAGCTACTCGGGAGGCTGAGGCAGGAGAATGGCGTGAACCCGGGAGGCGGAGCCTGCAGTGAGCCGAGATCGCGCCACTGCACTCCAGCCTGGGCCACAGCGAGACTCTGTCTCAAAAAAACAAAAAAGGAAGGAAGGACGGAAGGAAGGAAGGAAGGACGGAAGGAAGGAAGGAAGGAAAGAAGGAAGGAGAAAAATGCCTGAGAAAATTAGAGAATACAGAGCACAAGCCTGATCTTCAAATATTGTCTAAAGTCCACTAACCAAATATTAGCTGTGTTGTTTAAGCCAATGTGAGGTGTATTTTTGTGCTGGTTGTGGTGGTAGTTGTTGTTTGGTTGTGGAGTTTTCTTGCATTTCAACTGGAAAAAGATCCTGATACGTAAGCAGAGATGCAGAAAAATAAATCTTAATTATAAAATCCGTATGGTGGGGTTCTTCTGCTGGGCCCATTAGAACACAGTATGTTATTTCACACACTCTCTTATTGAAGTAAAATTACCCTTCAGCCCCTAACCATGCTCAGCAGGAGAGACTGTGCTAGGAAGACCACTGTTTCTAATGTATGTTACAAAGTTGATGCTAACAAGCATTTTAAACAAGTTAAGTGCATCACTGCTGTTTCCCCTTCTCGTGGTTAGAGGTGTGAGTCATGCTTCCTGTTAAGCCCAGAGACAGTGCCTCTGTTTGAGGTTTGATTATTTGGTAACAAAATGGAAAGCACACTGCTGCTGTGTCAGTGAGCTGGAAGCAATCAACATTTACTAGGCTTACACACATGAGAAATGCAAATAGGTTTCATTTGCTGGGATATGGATTGGTGGCTTGACTCAAACATTTCATACCCCCAGGAAAAAGGAAGTTAAACCACAGGATTAATCCTTGACTAAATCTTGAGGCATTTTGAACCACAAATTAGAAAATTAAAACCAAAATGTACTCTGCCATTCCAAAACCAAAGAGCTAAGCTCTTACTTCAGAGGTTGGCAAACTCCACCATGTTGGCCCATTTCACTTGACTGTTACCTACCTACTGGTTTACTTTTACTGGCTTACTGCCATCCTCTCCAAGGCAGAGCCACGAAACCATGACTCTCAGCTGTAGAATCAGAGACTGGGTGGCAATTAGGCTTCAGAGGGCACCAGGAGCTTCCAGTGATATGTAATTGCTGAATTTCTGGGGATAATTATAGGGGGTCTTTGGGCTGTCTGGGGGGAAGAAAATCAATCTGAAAACTCACAACGTAGACGGTTACTGTAAGAATCATTACTTACAAAGTTAAAGATAGTTGTATTCCAACAGGCATGATAATGCAGAAATGGTAAAGAAGAGGTAGCATCTATGCTATTCAAGATATAAAGTTCTCAGCCAATAGTAGTTGATAGCAATGATGCTTTTACTTTAAGAAAGCAAGAGAAGTAACAGTTCCTTGAACTCATAAACGCCTGATTTTATTCCACAGAGATCTTACCAGGACAGTCAGAATCTTTTAAGGAAACTGCAGCTATTTGTGAGCATTGTTAAGTTGAAATTCTTAATATGAAAAAAAAAATCCAGACACGAGAGATTGCTTATAGTTTGTTTTAAAAAAATGAATGATTTGGAAATAAGGGATAGAGAAGTAGGTGATTAATATTGAGAACCTATAACTTACAAGTTACTTCACAAAGTAACTTTCATTCTCACATTTAAAAAAATCGAAATTACTAAATCAGAATTTCAGAGATAAAGGATGTTAATCTATATTTCCACAGAGATTTTATGGTATTCTAATGAATGTTTCAAGGTGTTGAAAGTAAGATGTATTCATACCTTTCATTAATTTATTCGGTAAATATTTAATAAGTGCTGATACAGTTGCAAAATATATAAAGCTATTGGGCAACAAAAGTGAATAAAATAAAATCGAAATTTCTGTCTTCATGAAGCTCATCACCTAACAGAAAAAGAAAGCCTGGAACTGGGTGCCCCTCTTTAGTATGTGAGATGCAAATTGTGTGCCCCAGTTGTCAGGTCTGGAATTTGATTTTATCCTGCTTAAAACTAATAAGTTTGCCTGTTTCTGCTTCATAGATACTGGCAGGAGACAGGAGACTCCTGGTTTTGAGACAAAGAACTTCATTAATCATGCATGGCAGAGCAAGCAGCATGAGCATCAACATGTTTGTGTCAATTTCTCTTGCTGCCCCCTCCCAAGTCCATGGGGGTGGCGCAGAATGCCCGGATAGATGCACAGTGGATTGTGTTACAGGGGAGGAATACTGCACCTAGGAGATCTACAATTTTCATAGTAAGCAGTAAGCAAGCCTGCTGCTTGTCATGAAGGCATTACCTAATCCCCTGAGGATGCTCTCTGTAAACACAGCCCTGGGAAATGGTTCCCTTAAAGAGCAGTCAGTGCCTTGCATTCATGGCATACTGGCAAGACATGCAGGAGTCCAAGAGATCTGTGAAGGACATTCTCATAACATCGGTCAGGATCCAGAGTGCGATGCTAGAAATATCATGTTTTGACTGAAGCAAGAAGTCCAGTATTTCTCCTTTCGATATTTTTCCCATCTGCTTTCAAGCCATCCAGGTATCTTCAGGTTCTTATATGGGGATTCCCTTCTGGGGCAAGGGAAAAATCCATTTTGCGATTGACACATTTCAGGGTGCTAGCTGTGAAGTGGGGTGCTGATTGCTGAGTAGAAAATATGGCAGACACAGACAGTGTATCCATAGCACAAATCACAGTAGTGGAGTCTCATTTCTGTACTTTTAAGGCCAACACATGTTAACCACTATGTTGAGAGATTCCAGCCAAAGTGTCAAATGTTCTCAAGGTTAAATTGACTTTGATTGCCTTACCCAGCAGCAAATGTGGTAACAATCTGCTTAGTTACAGAGAGGAGGTACAACGAGAGGTGTGGGTTGGCAAGAGGCTGGAATAGAACAAGCTGTACATTCAACAGAAATAGTTACTCCAATAGGACTTCCTAATTCTAAATTATGAAAGATTCATGTAGCCATCAGAGTTCAGTTAATAAAAACAAAAGTTACACCCTGCATTCTAAGTTTGAAGGATTTCAATACACGAAACTAAAGATGTAAACAATCATAGGGAGGGGTGGGGAGCTAAATTCAGGAAAATTGCTACGTTCAATCTCAAACGAAAGCACCAAAGCGGTTCTCAAAAACTCTCCCAAAAGGTGATGTAATTCTCAAGACTCTCTGGAATGTTCTCACTCATCATCTCAGCTGCTATGGACGCAGTGCGTGCCCTCAAAATTCACATGTTGAAGACCTAACACCGCGATATGATGGTTTTTAACGTGGGGCCTTTGGGAGATAACTAGGTTTAAATGAGATCGTGAGAGTGTGGCCCACATGATGGGATTAGTGTCCTAAGACAACAGAGCTTTCTGCCTCTTCTGCAAGTGAGGACACTGTAAGAAGGCAGCTGGCTGGGCGTGGTGGCTGACGCCTGTAATCCCAGCAATTTGGGAGGCCAAGGTGGGCAGATCACAAGGTCAGGAGATCGAGACCATCCTGGCTAACACGGTGAAGCCCCGTCTCTACTAAAAATACAAAAACTTAGCCAGCGTGGTGGCGGGTGCCTGTAGTCGCAGCTACTCGAGAGGCTGAAGCAGGAGAATGGCGTGAAGCTGGGAGGCGGAGCTTGCAGTGAGCCGAGATCGCGCCACTGCACTCCAGCCTGGGAGACAGAGCGAGACTCCATCTCAAAAAAAAAAGAAGGCAGCCATCTGTAAGCCAGGAAGAGGACCCTCTCCAGAGCTTGATCATGAAGGTAGCTTGATCTTGGACATCCTAGCTTCCAGAACTATGTGAAATAAATGCCTGTTGTTTAAGCCACCCAATCTATGACATTTTGTTCTGGCAGCCCCAGCAAATAAGACAGTCATCCGAGCTTCAGGGCGAGTCACATCTGTCCATATGTCTGGCTGCTTCTTCCTGAGAGGAATAACAGCCGCTGCTCTTCACATTCTAAATTTCAGTCAAGTGTTTCATGTTGATGAACTCTAACCTGGCGCCTTACAGAAAAGGCAATTTTGAGAAACGTAGTTCCAACCTTCTTTCTGTGATAAAGAAAGCAATTATGATGCCGTGTTAATAGCAGATAATCCAACCAAGCCAGATGATTAAACTAGCAAACAGATAATAATAATAATAAGTGCCACATGAGCATTACAGACCAAGTGATATGAGACTGATAATGAGATAAATGTACTTCTGATTCACCCAGGATTTGGGGTAAGCTGTGACATCCTAGAGCAGAGAACATAGTTCAAACTGTGACTGATACCACTCTCTAGGCCCTTTGCACCAGGAGGACAGCTCCTTTGGCAAAGCTAAAGACTTTGATGGAACCACAAAGATGGGAGAATCTTCCAGGTCACTCTCAGAAATATCAAGGGGACAGAAGAGAAGGAAAGTTTCCAGGAAACTTGGGTCCTTCACTGGCAAGTAGTGGCAAGCCCTGTCAAAACATTCATTCAAAGGTAAAATAATCCAGTTAGATTTAGTGATCCATTTAATGAATTACTCCACTCAAAAAAAAAGAAATAAAATAACTTTATTGGAAATGATGCTAGAAAGATGGTTTGTGAGACGAGTAAATCTGGAGGAGCAATGAAGGGCTAGGTTAAGGAAAATAAACTTTAGTCTGTAGGAAAATGGGGAACAATTTAAGATTTCTGAACCAAGAAATGGCCCCAGCCAGGCAGTGTGCAATGTGAACTGAGAAAAGAACAGACTTGAGGCAGAGAAATGAGATAACAATTTGGCTATTATTTTATTAAAGTGCATGATAATCAATGTTTGACTGCAATGATAACAAGAAAAGGGGGGAAGGGATTCTTGGTCAACATTGTGAAGGAAGAATCAACATAACTTAGTGATTTGAGAAGTGACTTTTTCTGAACTTTAGAATGTCCATCTTTCTAGTCTTAGAAACTTGTATTCACTGAAAGCAGTCACTCCTGATCTTAGATTTCAAATCCTCTTAACCATGATAGTGGCTTCATTTTTAACAGGATTCTCCTTTAAACACAAGATATAAGCAGACTAGGTATTTAGCGTTTCTACACAGATGTTATCTCTGCTTGAGTAGGCTGAGTTTATCCTTGATCATCTCTAGATCTGAATAAGGCTAATAAATTATTTTGCAATTTCCCTAATATTTTTCTCTAATTACATATATTCACGGTTTTGTTTTTTTTTTTTTTTTTTTGATGGAGTCTCGCTCCATTGCCCAGGCTGGAGTACAGTGGCGCCATCACTGCTCACTGCAACCTCTGCCTCCTGGGTTCAAGCGATTCTCTTGTATTAGCCTCCTGAGTAGCTGGGACTACGGGCGCGTGCCTCCACACCAGGCTAAATTTTGTACTTTTAGTAGAGACAGGGTTTCACTTTGTTGGTCATGCTGGTCTCTAACTCCTGACCTCAGGCGATCCACCCGCCTAGGCCTCTCAAAGTGCTGGGATTATAGGCGTGAGCCGCAGTGCCCCACAAAGAAATTTTTTAAATTTCTTTTTTAAATGTATGGTAGTAAGAACCAAACATTAATTCTACTCTCTTAACAGATGTTTAAGTGTACAAAACAGCTTTGTTGTCTATAGGAACAATATCATACAGCAGATCTCTAGCACTTATTCATCTTGAATAACACAATTTTACACCTATGTATTAGCAACTCCCCATTTTCTCTTTTACTCAGTCATCTGCAACCACTATTCCACTCTTTGATTCTGTGAGTTTGACTATTTTATATAACTTATACAGGCAGAATCACGCAGTTTTTGTCCTTTTGTAACTGGCTTATTTCACTCAACATAATGTTCTTAAGGTTCATCCATGTTGTTGCATATAGCAAATTTCCTTCTTTTTGAAGGAAAAGTTAATATTCTCTTGTATGTATATAGCATCATTTGTTTCTTTTCATTCACCTGTCAATGTACATTTTGGTTGTTTCCACATCTTGGCTATTGTGAGTAGTGCTGTAATGAACATGATAAGAGTGCTCATATCTCTTTGAGATCCTGATTTCATTTCTTTTGGATACATAGTTAGAAGTGAGTTTGCTGAATCCTATGGTAGCTCAATTTTTAATTTTTTGAGGAACCTCTATGCTATTTTCCATAGCACCTGCACCATTTTGCATTCCCATCAACAGTGTACAAGGGCACTAATTTCTTCACATCCTTGCCAACACTTGTTAACTTTTGACTTTCGGATAGTAGCCATACTAACAGGTCTGAGGTGATATCCTGTAGTTTTTATTTGCATTTCCCTAGTGATTAATTGACGTTGAGCATCTTTTCATGTACCTGTATGGTCATTTTTATCTCATTTAAAAAAATGTCTATTCAAGTGTTTAGCCCATTTTTAAATCAGTTTACAGTTTTTTTCTATGAAGTTGTAGAAGTTTCTTATATATTTTGGAAATCAGCCTTTTATCAAATATGTAGTTTGCAAAAATTTTCTCTCATTGTATAGGTTAAGTTTACACTCTGTTAACTGTTCCCTTTGCTATGCAGAAGTCTTTTAGTTTGATGTAGTCCCACCCATTTATTTTTGTTTTAGTTGTCTGGGCTGTAGGTGTCCATGGAACTCATTAATCAATAAGTGGCTACTGTAGCCACTTAGCCAGACACTGTGCCAGGTGTTAGGTATGAAAACATAGAAGAGACCTGGCCCTGGCTTTGAGGGGGCCCACATTCTACAGCCAAGCACAAAAACATAATTATAAATAATATAAAAGAAGTGCACTGTTGGCACAAAGATGAAAATTAGCAGTGAGGGCTATGGGATGATAGCCTGGGAAGGCTTGACAGAGGACGTGATTCTTAAGCTATACCTCAAAGGAAGAATAGGATTTGTCAAGTAAAGGTCTGAACGAAAGAAAGCCAAGCAGCCACAGAGGCAAGAAGAAATAAAAGAGTATGGACTTAGATGCAGGGCATTTGCACACCTGATAATTCACACACTTCTTGCATACACAACTCCAATTTCCATAGATAGTCTATTTTTGGATTAACTAGGGTTTAAAAAAACAGGTTTTTTAAATACATTAACATTTGTATGAATATCTGAAAGCATCTGCATATTAGAAGTGTCTATTATTCAGAACCATATGAAAACCAATAGTAATTAGTTTGAGCCCACTGCAGAATTGGGACACCCTAATGCTCTATTCCAATATTTAGAAATAGGGAGACCAGCTGAGATGAGAAAGGTAACAATCATAACTATTTCAATAGAGAACAATTTTAGCTATTTTTCCATCAGACAATTTATAGTTATAGATCTAAATTATTGCCGTAGTTTTACTTTTATTCTTTTGGATGCCATTTCTATGATGCCACATGGGAATATTATTTTAAATTTGAGGTTTACATTAAATCCAAGCTTTATTTTGTTTTGGTCTTTGTCTGTAATTTCCTCTCCCCAGTCACCACCACCAAACCCCTAAATATTAACCTTGTTCATAATGAGTTTGAAGTATTTATTTACTTTGGTTTTATAACCCTGCTTTCATTTTTTATGAATATCCTATTAAAATCAGATGTCACCAGAAATCTAGCGAACTCATTTTACAACCAGATTACTTTGTTTGTTTACTTTTTTCTTTCTTTTCTTTGTTTTGGGTCTCCTCTTCTTTTTCTGACTCAGTGTATTAGCGTTCTCTAGAGGGACAGAACAAGTGGAATAGATATATACATAAAGGAGAGTTTATTAAATATTAACTCACGCAATCACAAGGTCCCACAAAAGGCCTTCTGCAGGCTGAGGAGCAAGGAGAGCCAGTCTGAGTTCGAAAACTGAAGAAATTGGAATCCGATGTTGGAGGGCAGGAAACATCCAGCACCGAAGAAAGATGTAGGCTGGGAGGCAAGTCCAGTCTCTCTTTTCACATTTTTTTTGCCTGCTTATATCCTAGCCTTGTTGGCAGCTGATTAGATTGCACCCACTCAGATTAAGGGTGGGTCTGCCTTCCTCAGCCCACTGACTCAAATGTTAATCTCCTTTGGCAACACCCACACAGACATACCCAGGATCAATACTTTGTATCCTTCAATCCAATCAAATTGACACTCAGTATTAACCATCACACACACAAAGTTGTTTTATGTTTGGAGTCTCTCATTCCTCTCAGGCTATATTACATTTTAGATTCTCTGTTTATAGCATATCATCTTTTTTCTTAGAGTGTCTCTATTTATATGGCTGTACTGTTTTTCTAGGGCTGATGCAGAAAAATGCCAGAAACTAGGTGGATTAAAACAACAGAAATTTATTTTCGCACAATTCTGAAGACTAGAAGTCCAAAATCAAGGTGTTGGCAGGACTATGCTCCTTCTGAAGGAAGTCCTTCCTTGCCTCTTTTTACCTTCTGGTGGTTTGCTAGCAATCTTTGTTATCCCTTGGCCTATAGCTACATAAATCCATCTATGCCTGGTTTGTCAAATGGCATTCTCCCTTTGTGCCTCTCTGTCTTCACATGGCTGTCTACTTATAAGGACACTAGTCATATTGGATTAAAGATCCACCCTACTCTACTATTACCTCATCTTAACTAATTACATCTGCAAAGAACCTATTTCCAAATAAGGTCACATTCTGAGGTGCTGGGATTAGGACTTCAACATGTCATGTTTTGTGAGACACAATTCAACCCGTAACAATTACTGATATTGAGAAACAGTACAGGCTGTGCTCGAGGGCATGGGCTTTGGAATGAAAAAGCCCCAGTTCAAGGCCTCGTTCCATCACGAACTGTGACCTCAGGCCATTTCTGTAATTTTCCTATTTATAAAGTAGAAATAATGGCAATACCTCAGAATTTTTAGAGAATTAAATAAGATAATACATCAGTGTGATTAGCACAGTACCTGGCATATAGCAAATGTCCAGTAAATATTAGCAATTGGCATTATCTTAAGGATATAGGGGACTATTTCTAAATATATTCAGGAATCCCTATTTTGAACAGTATAAGAACTAAAACAGTAGGAAGTGGCAAAAGTGTTACCACCTTTAGCCTATGCAGTGTCATCTTTTGAAATTCTGATATTTTTGGTACTGTCTGCCAAAATGATAAAGAGTAACTAGGAAGACTCTTTGCATGGAGAACTGAGAATGTGCCACATGAAAACTCATTCCAAGAGAAGAGGGAGCTATCAATGACCAACTTGATTCCATACTACATTTTATTTTCAGAATGAAAGAGTGATTCTTAGGATAGCCTCCTGTCAGCCTGTCCCTGGCCCCACACTGTGAATTTCTACCGAGGTCTTAATGGCCATAGATGACTCTGAGTTAATACCCAAAGAGCAATGTCACTGGAAAGGGGTACAATATACGTTCTTTGGGTGATGAGTACCATAAAAGCCCTGACTTCACCACTATGCAATTTATACATGTAACGAAATTACACTTGTATCCTTTAAATGTATGCAAATTAAAAATAAATAAATAGAAATGAAAACCCAGAGCACAACTTGTAGTGTTTTGGTACACATCTAACAAATTCTAAAACAATATGATGGTATGAGGCATTCTATTCTAAACTAGTACAAATATCTGGGGAACTTTGGAACTTTGACGATCCTTGTAATGCCTGGTGGTCACAAAAGTATCTCTGAAGTGTCAGCTTGGTTGACGGAAACTGCAGTAGTCCCTGGGAGAAAAAACATGGAAACAAATCAGTAGCGTAAATAGATGTGGACGTGAGCACAGTGGTGCTTAGAATGCTTAGACTCTTTCATTGGTCCTAGCAAGAATTCTATTCGTGAAAGACTTTTATTATATCTGTTTTACACATGAGGAAAACTAAAAGTTGAAGAGTGGTAAATGTCAAGTCCAAGACCACAGAGCTAATAGGTAGAAGAAAAAAGTATTTTAACCCAAGCAGTTAAATTCCAGGAGCTGAGAATTTTCTAAAAGGAATTTTAGAAACCCTCTAGAGCATTGGTCAGAAATCTTTTCCTGTAAAAGGCCAAATAGTAAATATTTTCAGCTTTTGGAGCTGTATGGCTTCTTTTGCAACTACTTCACCATTTTTGCCATGGTAGTACAAAAGCAGCCGTAGACATATGTACACAAATGGGCACGGCTGTGTTCCGATAAAAGTTTATTTCCAAAAACAGAAGTCAGCCAGATTTGACCCACAGGCCCTAGTTTGCTAATCCCTGACTCCTTTTAACTGCTGTGGCAAATGATTTGTTCAGTCTTATTAAAGCATCACTTACGAAAATAGCATTTAAGGCTGCAGCACCACTTTCTCGTCTATTACTGTTAACTTCTCTTAAATTGGTAAGGTGTTAGTAATCTGCACTGATGTATTTCACTTAGTGCATCTAGTCTCCTTGGGTAACAGAGACAGAAACAGACCCTTGATGTGACTTTTCCATAATAGATCACTCATTTTTGCACCTCTTACTTCACCTGTTCGTCACCTGCATGCTGCTTGCTTACATTGACCTTCATCGTTTCCTACACCTGTACCTTTTTCTTCTTAGCTACCCTCTGTCTATTTTTTTCTGAAAGGTTACCTGGTTTCTGAATTTTTTAGTTTAAAAAAAATTATGTGACTTATACTACATTTGCTGTTTTTCCCTTCTTCTGCTCTAATTTTAACACATTTATGTGCGCTTATAGCATCTGGGACTATGGCCACACGTAAATTCTATGAGCACTTCAAATGGTTAGGAAATTCAGATTTAGTGAGAAAACTCTTATGAATTCAATTTTATTCAAAAGTTTAGTTGCACTAGAGGCCGGGAGCAGTGGCTCACGCCTGTAATCCCAGCACTTTGGGAGGCCGAGATGGGCGGATCACGAGGTCAGGAGATGGAGACCATCCTGGCTAACATGGTGAAACCCCGTCTCTACTAAAAATACAAAAAATTAGCCGGGCGCGGTGGCAGGCGCCTGTAGTCCCAGCTACTCGGGAGGCTGAGGCAGGAGAATGGTGTGAACCCGGGAGGCGGAGCTTGCAGTGAGCCGAGATTGCGCCACTGCACTCCAGCCTGGGCGACAGAGCGAGACTCCGTCTAAAAAAAAAAAAAAAACCAAAACAAAAAACAAAAGTTTAGTTGCACTAATACAGCATAGAAACACTGAGAAAGAGAAACAAGATGAAACACTGCACATCTAAAGTGGAAGTAAGCTTACTACATTCCTTAAGACTGTTTATTAGAACTGGAAGGAATGTAACTACCAATACAGCCACCATTTTCTTTTATTTTTTAAAAAAAGAACACACACTGGGTCCTATTGGAAGGTGAAGAGTGGGAGGAGGGAGAGTATCAGTAAAAATAACTAATGGGTGGAAGGCCGAATAATAACTGGGAGATGAAATAATCTATACAACAAATCCCCATGACACAAGTATACCTATGCAACAAACCTGCACATGTACTCCTAAACTTAAAAGTTTAAAAAGAAAAAGGAAAACTGAAATCAGGAAATTCAGAGTCATTTATTTAACTAGTTATAGAGTTCTTTGGAGAGCTGATTCTAAAATCCAGATCTGCTGGTTCGCCATGTAAGGGCTCTTTCTAACTTCATGAGACCTGAACATAGTGGAACAAGACAGAAGCATTTTCAAAGCATTTTTTTCTTCTGTTGATCTAACATATTGCATCATTATTCTTGGTTCCGATCCCTCAGGTAAAATGACTGGAATCTGTTTTCTCATCTATTTTCCCGCCCCCCTCCAGTGGTTTACAAACATAAAGGTCAGAGTTGATTCGTTCTTTAAAGAAAGTTCAGTTTTAAAAATAATCTCCTCAAATCAAGGATCCTTCCCTTCTTTTTCACTAACTTGCAGAACAGTCTCAAGGTGAGCTAAGTCTGCCTTTGCCGGTCTTCCCACCTGTGATGTGAGAGTAACTTCACCAAAGAACAGTTCTGAAAATGCCACTCTGCTGCTTACTCATAAACATTCAGAGGCTCCTTACTGCCTCCTCAGACTACAAACATTTCCTTGTCTTCAAGTTTTCCTTGTTCTTTGCTTCACATAAAAACAAAACAAAACAAAACAAAACAAAACAAAGCTCTGTATCTCTCTATCTACCATTATTCTTATCAAAACCCTTTCATTGGTTTGCTAGAGCTGCGGTAAGAGAGGACCACAAACTAGATGGCTTCAAAACCAGAAATTTATTGCTTCACAGTTCTAGAGATCAGAAGTCTGAAATCAAGGTGAGTAAATTTCCAGAAATCTATTTGAAAGAGTTGGTTCCTTCTGAGGGTTGTGAAGGAGAATCTGTTCATACCTTTGCCTTAGATCCTGGTGGTTTGCTGGTGACGTTTGGCATTCACTGGCTTGTGGCAACATATATCCAAGCTTCACATGGTCTTCTCCCTGTGTCTCTCTGTCCAAATTTTCCCTTCTTATGAGGACACTAGTCAGATTAGATTAGAGCCCACCTTAATGACTTCTTAATTTGACTACATCTGCAAAGGCCTTTTCTCCAAATAAAATCACTTTCTGAGGCAAGAGGAGTTATCCTTTCAACATATGACACACATGTGACTTTGCTATGAATTCGTAGAGAGACACAATTCAGCCCATAAGAGCCCTCTTTGTATTTCTAGGCCTTATACAGAAGCAATATCTTCCATGAAACATTTCCTACCTCTAGGTTGAGATGTTTTCCCCTGCTGAGCCTCTTAGTAACCATTCCTTCTTTCTACTTCATGACCAATTTCTTGTAATCAGGGATTGTGTATTTCTCAATTTGTTACTTTACCCCAAAGTCTATCATGTTGCCTGGTATTCAACAGACATCAAAAAATGTTTGCTGTAAGTTGGGCACTGTGCCTCATACCTGTAATCCCAGCCTTTTGGGAAGCCAAGAAAGGCGGATCACTGCGCTCAGAAGTCTGAAACCAGCCTAACCAACATGGCAAAACTCCGTCTCTACAGTAAAAGAAAAAAACAAGTACAAAAAGTTATCTGGGCTTAGCAGCGCAAGCCTGTAGTCTCAGCTACTTGGGAGGCAGAGGTGACCGGATGATCTGAGCCTGGGAGGTCAAGGCTGCAATGAGCTGAGATAGCGCCACTGCACTCCAGCCTGGGCAACAAAGACCCTGTCTCACCCAAAAAAAAAAAAAAAGGCCGGGAGAGGTGGCTCACCCCTTAATCCCAGCACTTTGGGAGGCCGAGGAGGGCGGATCACAAGATCAGGAGATTGAGACCATTCTCGCTAACACGGTGAAACCCGTCTCTACTAAAGATACAAAAAAATTAGCCGGGCGTGGTGGCAGGCACATGTATGTAGTCCTAGCTACTCAGGAAGCTGAGGCAGGAGAATGGCGTGAACCCAGGAGCTGGAGCTTGCGGTGAGCCGAGATGGTGCCACCGCACTCCAGCCTGGGAGACAGCGAGACCCCATCTCAAAAAAAAAAAAAAAAAAAAAAATGTCTGCTGGGTTGAAGAGAAGGTTTTGTCTTCTATACTCCAGATCTATACTCGAGTTCACAGGGATTTTCATGCAGGTTAAGATCCAAGCAAGGCCTCTACCCTTCTAGGTCATATTTTCACCATAGTGATGATAAATAGTACAGTATTGATTAAGAGAATTGACTTGAGTCCTAATTCTGATTTTGTCACATATGTCCGTATTTATATAACCTGATAACATTAGACTCTCACAAATTTCCCTCAAATTTTCTCATTTATAAAGCATGACATGTAATCCCTACCCTAAAGGATTTGACTGAAAGTTGATTAAGATAATATATGCAACGTCCTAACCAGTGATAGCTAATAATACTGTTGTCTAGGACACCTGGATAACCTATTGCTATTTATAGTGCTGACAAGCTTTTTAAAGGCTTTCAAGAAGTTTTTAAAGACTTTAACATGTTTATAGATCACAGAGAAGCCTCCATACACACAGAGAAACTATTTGAGCTTGATTCATGAAGAGGAAAAAAAAATAAGAGACACTTTATATAACCTTAAGGAAACAGTGGTCACTACTGGTCAAGGAGAACAGATAGCAATTGTGCAGAATTAAACTACAGATCCTACCTTTGACTATTTAGTCACGCCTCACAATTAGCCAGAAGAGCCATTTTCAAATATCAAGGGCAATACAAATAGAGTTGTTATCATCATTCACTCTTCAAAGCAATGACCTTTACTTTGGGCTAGTTTCTTTGGCAAGGAAGTTTGGCATGAAGCTGCTAAAGTAACATTAAACGGCAAAAATCTGTTCTTGTGACTATGCTATCTTAATGGCAATTTAACAAAACACCTAATTTCAGGCTCAGAGGTAAAAATGCTTAAGCAACCCACCTGAGACTCCCAAGCGGCTTATTTATCAAAACAAGTTAAAGTCACCTTCTGAATAATTGTTGTGGAGGGGTTTTCACACAGCAGAGAGGCACATTTTCTGTGGATTGAATGATTGATCACTAAGTTCTAGTAACAGGTGCATCTTGCTTCTGGGGCCTTGAAACATGACAGGCTGTAGACAGACTATTAAAATCGCTTTGCTAACAAAGAAAAATCAATTGTTCTCCACAAGGAGGTGCCCTCTGGCGCAATCAATATACAATAGTACAATGCTGGGCTGTAAAGCCTGTGAACAGATTTAAGCTTTTGATTAGGTAAAAGGTGGAGAGGGGAGCTGTTTTCATCTCTGATGGACTCAGAAAGATAAAGATATATTTTGCTATAAGTTGCATTTGGTTTTTCTTCAGTAGATCAACTTGTTAAAAGCACAGCTGGGTTTTTTTGAGTATAGTGCTTTGTAAAGTAGCATCTTACCTGTTTTCAGGTCAAGGTATGTGGTAGAGAGCTGGAGTTGGAAAGGGGCATACTTATGAGACTAGTCCAAGAATCAAAATGGAAGGACACATGGGAACAAGAACACTATCAGTTCCATTGTTACGAGTTGAAAAGTATATAATGTCTGTTATTTTTCTGCTACATATAAGAAATATATGAGTTTATATGACAGTCGGGTAGTGGAACTTTTTGTGCATTTTTCTACCAACAAATCAGTAATCATCTGTCATTTACAGACATATGTTTCAAGAATAGAAAAATGGCATTTACAACCTCTGTATTTTCATAAAGCTTTGCCTGTGTGCCAACAATATTTGAAGCAGATACAAAACTCAAAATAAAACTCAATTCAGGCTATTCAGACAGGGGAAAAGCACACTCTCAGTAACAAAGAACTTTATGCTGAGAACATGAAGTGCTTTTTCACTCAAAGGAATGTTATAACTGAATAGTGTAGACAAAACCCATTGAACAATTGTCAGTAACATTTTGTACTTAGAATGTGTATACGTGAACATATTTGAAATTCCATCTTTAAAAGTGTTAAATGGTCTAGATTTTATAAAATGAGCAACGTAATTCAGTATTTTCACAGAAAATTAATTATATGCATTAATGGAGCATACAACAGAAGTAAAGATGTTTTATAATTTGCATGGTGTTGGGGAATTCAAGAAGGTAATTTTTGTTCAATATGAATCATCTCATAAGTATCATTCACTAAAACTTCCAATTTCTTGAGTTAAACCAGATTAATCTTGTCCCTCTGAGTTTGTTTCAGCCATAGAGAAGTCAAGTAAATTGCCAGACATAAAGCCATGCAATTTTCAATCCAGACATCCAAAATAAAGATCTGGGAGTCTGACAGGGAGTATTAGGGACTGAAGCCAACCTTCAAAGATAGCAGTCTAGTAGAAAGTCAAGAGCCAGAAGAGATTCGAAAGCGGGTTTGGCTGTGTACTGTGCCCACTCTTCAACTGGAACAGCTTAGACATAGCTATCAATGATCCCTCATCTGCATCTCCAGAAGAGGGCTGTATTCACTTCTGACCAGACACCCTCAGAGTCCATACATTTTCCTAGTGAAATACTAAAGAAAGTTCTTAGGCAGATGAAACTGATGAAAGAGGGAAGCGTAGAAATGAAGACAGAATATGTAGAAGAGCAGCAGGAAGGATAAAGCTGTAGGGAAACCTACATGAAAGAAATCCAATGTTTAGGTGTGTGTGTGTGTGTGTGTCTTTGTGTGCACACACGCATATGCATGTGTGCAGTTTGGAAGTCATTGCATTGTCCGAAAATAGTAAAAGTCTTAATTTACATCAGACTTTCATTAGAGAGTATCATAATCTCTAGATGGATATTAATATGTTAAGGAATGTTATAATAGTAAAAATAGTAAAATAATGTGTCACTAATAAGCAAATGAGTATAGAATGTAATAATTAATCAAAAAATGCATAGAACAGATGACAAATAGAAAGCAAATTGGAAGATGCTAGATTTAAGCACAGGTCATATAAACACTTTCAATGTAAATAAACTAAAATTACAATCAAAAATGAAGATTAAAATAATCTAAAGAAACTAAATTCAATGCTGCTTTTAAGAGACATTTTCAATTTTAATATTCAAAAACATTAAAAAAAGATGATAAAAATTACTGAGCAACACTAAAAGAAGCTTGAAGCTACACTAATATCTGACACTGCAGACTCAAGCCAAGGCACATTATTAAAGATCGAAGAGCTATTTCAAGGCACTAGGAAAATATAATTCTAAATGTGTATACACCTAATAACATAGCCTCAAAAGATGTAATGCAGAATTTTACTGAACTACAAGAAGACATAGTCGGTTTCACAAATACATTGAGAGATTTTAAGACACCCCTCTCAGCAACTGATAGGACAAGCAGATACATCAGTAAGGTTATAGAAGAGTTGAACAACTTGATTATCTAAGTTGACGTAATTGACAAATATAGTGTACCCGACCCAACAATTGCCGAACACAGGCTCAAAGTAAAGGGAGTTGATTTGGCTTAGCTATCAAGGAAGTCTGGACTTACATCTTCAGGTTTCAGATATCCTTGGACCAAGGGGTTTAAAAATATAATATGAAATTTAAAATTTTTTTTTCTGTCTCATTTCTCCTTAATTTTGCATATTGAATCTCATTATCTCCTATACAAACCAGCTGTCTTTTTAAGACCTGAGAGTATGGTGTCAAGCAACTGTAAGTTGCTCCTCATTTTTGTAGGTTGATTTAGGAACCTGCAGCTTTACTGAATTTGTATTAGTTCTAACAGTTTAACAATGCTGGACATTTAGGTTGCTCTTTTCTTTTTATATTCATTTTGATCCTATACTTTCTGTGTCTCTCTGTATACCCTACTATTGTTCTTGTTGCCTTCTGCTGTTTCCTGTTCTCATTCTTTCTCTGTGTTGCTGCCATCAAATCTAAACATGTAACAGGTGTTTCCACTTTCTCCTGCTATGGCTACACCACTATGTTTATCCCCTTCTCATGCCCATAGTTATGCCTAGATCTGCATGTACATTGGGATTCTATGATTGTCTGGATATGAGATATTATATTCACTCTAAGAAAAATTATTTTTCCTCCAGGATTAGAAAGAAGGCAATGTTCCCAGGCCTTTTCCAGTGTTTCTCCTAAGCTGAGAGTATATTTACATCTCCCTGTAGCTAGAAATAAGTCAATGACTCTAATATTCAACAAACCACCCTGAACTCCCATAGTCACTTACTTTAACTAAAAAGATTTCATTGATTTGTTTTTGCATGGTTACCTTTTATTCAGAGATATGGCTTTGTTATTTTTTTCTAAAATGACCTTGACATGATTTGCCTCCTGGTTGATTGAACATCAGCAAAAGTTAAATAATGGCACAGCAGCTTATTCTGTGACCCAAAATATTCCCTTCTAAAAATTTAGCCAAAAAACTATCAGATAAAAATACAAACATAAATATATATTTTATAATGGTGCAAAATAAATAAAAGCAACCCAGAAAAAACTAAATACCAAATATCAGAAAACTGGTTAAATAAATTGCAGGATGTCTGCTAGGTGCGGAGGCTCAAGCCTGTAATCCCAGCACTTTGGGAGGCCAAGGTGGTTGGATCACAAGGTCGGGAGATTGAGACCATCTTAGCCAACGTGGTGAAAGCCCGTATCTACTAAAATACAAAAAAGAATCTACCTGGGCATGGTGGCGCACACCTGTAGTCTCAGCTACTCAGGAGGCTGAGGTGAGGCAGGGGAATTGCTTGAACCCAGGAGGCAGAAGTTGCAGTGAGCCGAGATCACGCCACTGCACTCCAGCTTGGCAACAGAGTGAGACTCCATCTCTTAAAAAAAAAAAAAAAAAAGTAGGGTATCTATACAATTAACTTTGATATAATCTTTAAAAATTATACAGGCCAGGATAATCCCAATACTTTGGGAGGCCAAGGCAGGAGGATTGCTCTGGCCCCAGCCTAGGCAACATAGCCAGACCCCATCTCTACAGAAAAATAACAAATTAGCTGGGCATGGTGGTGCAAACCTGTAGTCCCAGCTACTTGGGAGGCTGAGGTGGGAGTATCACTTGAACCTGAAGGTGGAGGCTGCAGTGAGCCATGATTGTGCCACTTCACTCCAGCCTGGGCGACAGAGTGAGACCCTCGTCTAAAAATAAATAAATCAATAAATAAAATTTATACTGTACAACATTTAAGAACATAGAAAATTGTTCAGGCCAATAAGAGGTTGTCAGTTGGTTATTCCAGAATTACTTCTAGGTTAGATAGCAAAAGCTGGGACTAGATAGAATTTCTTCCTCCAAAGGCAAAACGAAAGCAGAAACAAAAGCAAAAACTAGAAATATTCTTGAGGGAAACTGCAGACAACATACATGGATTTGAAAATACTTTTCTGTTTTTTACCTTTTCAGGGCCCAAATCAGTTTGACACAGTGCCTTGTGTATTAATAACTTTCCAATAATAATATACCTTTATAAGAAGAGCCTCCCCATGGCCACTTCCCGGGTTCAGAGCTTCACCATATTCAGCCTCCTTGCTTGTCACACTAAGGATTCGACCAAGGACCTTACCAAGCTCAGGGAGGAGCATCAGACTCTTTCAGCAGTGTGTACAGTTTATATTCCTCTTCCGTAACCTATCACCGTTGGTCAACTTTCTTAACTCATCTAGCTATCCATTCCAAGCAAAGTGATGAACCTCACACAAATCCTCCTTTTACTTCCTCCAGCCCATGGACAAAGTTGGGATATATCTTATGCCAGAGACAAAATGACTGAGTTCTCTGGAAGCTGCATGAAGAGGCTGTATTACAGCCTATGCATAAGAGCCTTAATATACCTGTGAAAGGTAAATAAATGCAAGTCAGATCTGAAACACCCAGTCAACACAGCCCAGGATAATTTTGCAATTGGTTTTCATGTCTTTGATCTTCTGCATCTAGATGACAAAGATGGGAGACACTAACAGACCCTGTATTAGTCAGTGTTCTCTAAAGGGACAGAACTAGTAGATTAGATGTATATATAAAGGGGAGTTCACTAAGGAATATTGACTCACACAATTACAAGGTGAAATTCCGCTATAGATGGTCTGCAAGCTGAGGAGCAGGGAAGCCAGTCAGAGTCCCAAAATCTCAAAAGTAGGGAAGCCGACAGTGCAGCCTTCAGTCTGTGGCAGAAGGCCAGAGACCCCCTGGAAAACCACTGGTGTAAGTCCAAAGTTCCAAAGCTGAAGAACTTGGAGTCGGTGTTCGAGGGCAGGAAGCATCCAGCATGGGAGATAGGTGAAGGCCAGAATACTCAGCAAGTCAAGTCCTTCCATGTTCTTCTGCCTGCTTTTATCCTAGCTGCACTGGCAGTGGATTAGGTGGTATCCACCCAGACTGAGGGTGGGTCTGCCTCTTCCCATACACTGACTCAAATGTTAATCTTCTTTGGCAGCACCCTCATAGACACACCCAGGTAGAATATTTTGCATCTTTGATCTAATCAAGTTGACACTCTTTTTTTTTTTTTTAAATGGAGTCTCGCTTTGTCGCCCAGGCTGGAGTGCAGTTGTGCGATCTCGGCTCACTGCAACCTCCGCCTCCCGAGTTCAAGTGATTCTCCTGCCTCAGCCTCCTGAGTAGCAGGGATTACAGGCACATGTGAACATGGCCAGCTAATTTTTGTATTTTTAGTAGAGACGGGTTTTCACTATGTTGGGCAGACTGGTCTTGAACTCCTTACCTCGTGATCTGCCCTCCTCCACATTCTAAAGTGCTGGGATTATAGGTGTGAGCCACCACCTGGCCGACACTCATTATTAACCATCACAGACCCATTAGTGCCTTTCCTGGGCCACATGCAAACAAAAAGATTTTCTCTAAACTGCCAATTGATTTACACCTTCTCCTCTTCACATCTATACACACAGGAAATTTAGAATTCCATTGTTCCACTGTCCTCTTGTGTGTTTATCAAACTCATGCTGGAACACGATTCTTCAATTTGCTTGATATTTATTTATTTATTTATATTTTATTTTATTTTTTTGAGATGGAGTCTTGCTGTGTCACCCAGGCTGGAGTGCAGTGGTGCGATCTCAGCTCGCTACAAGCTCTGCCTCCCAGGTTGAAGCCATTCTCCTGCCTCAGCCTCCCGAGTAGCTGGGACCACAGGTGCCCACCACCACGATCGGCTAATTTTTTTTGTATTTTTAGTAGAGTTGGGGTTTCACCATGTTAGCCCAGGTGGTCTCGATCTCTCTACCTCGTGATCTGCCCATCTCGGCCTCCCAAAGTGCTGGGATTACAGGCGTGATATATTTATTTTATTAAATTATATCTTGTAACCAGTCAAATTTAAACAACTTATTATTTCAATCAGTTATAGGACACCAATGCGGAATACAGATAAAAGAGGGAGATACAGTTGAGCGTGAATTTTAGAAGGCTTTCCCGTGCTGTGTTACATGTTCATTTCTGCCACTGAAGATGCCTCCGGATATTTGAAAGATCTCTATCAGATGACACTGGGTACTAATGCTAACCTGCCTAAGGTGAAGGTGGCAAACAAGTTCAAGAAAAAAGTCACTGTAGGCTTACCTGTATTAACTCTTATGTTCATTTTACTTATATTCTTCAGTTGTGTTTCAAAGGAGCTAATTTCTATAAATCTCTTTACTTTCATTCTCAATTCAAATTCCTGGTTGAAAAACACTCCTGGAGTGCATGTTTTATATAATTCTGTGCAATTAAAATTGTATTCTCTAGCAAGAGGTTTTTAGTAGCTGAACACAAAATGGTAACTGACAAATTATAATCAACAAATTCACCTTTTACCTCCACTTCTTTGTATCTAGTCATTATAAAGATTATTTAAAAATTTACCTTATATTGTCCATCTTTTTGTATCCTATGATTGGGACTCCCGTGAAGCTTTATACAACTAAATAACACAGGCATCTATGATTTTCTCCAACTGGACAGATCAGTTTTAAGATCCATGGGCTTGCGGGTAAAGTAGGTTTGCTGCTCCCTCGTTACCAACTTCTCTGAGTCCAGTGAATACCCCTCCAACACACACAACAGATTATATGAAGAAAGTTTATTCCTTACAGATAGGCAACAAAAAACAATGGAAGCCTAGAATTCCTCATATTTCAGTCCCCCAATGCTCAGAAAAGCTCACCAAAATGGACAGTCTCATCTGCCCTTACCCTGCCTGAACTGCAGCTGAGGAACCCCAGAAAGCAGCCCACCTTAGGTTTTATACCTCAGGATGATGGGATGTGCTGGGCTGAAGTGTTGAAGACATCGTGTTCTCCTAGGGGACTGAAACAGAGCCCAGGCTATTCCAGCTACCTCAGGATGTTGCATTCCCAGCACATTCTATGATTAATTTTGAGAACCATAAGCAAGAAAGTGGGGAGAGCTGGATCAGTCCAAGATCACTTAGAGAACTATCTTGCAATCACCACTTACAACTGAAGTTGTTGATTTAATTTACTTCTTTGTAAAAGTAGAACCACTTTTTTCATCTTGTTAATTTTACTCCTGATGGTATTTATAAATCATATTACAGACTCCCATGATTCTGAATAACATTAACAATAGTAGCCTACCTGGCAAATTCTATTAGTCATTAAAATTGTGGACTTTCCTGACACTATTCCTATAGACACCACTAATACCTGAATTTTCATGATATTCCTTAGAATTATTGGTCGTATTTTCCTCCTTTTAAAATTTTACATCTAAGTGAACCAACTTTGCTTAGTCAACCTCATTTACTTTCCTGAATTCTAGAACTTAGCAAATGAGTTCTTTTTTTTTTTTTTTTTTTTTTTGAGACGGAGTCTCGCTCTGTCGCCCAGGCTGGAGTGCAGTGGCGCAATCTCGGCTCACTGCAAGCTCCGCCTCCCGGGTTCACGCCATTCTCCTGCCTCAGCCTCTCCGAGTAGCTGGGACTACAGGCGCCTGCCACCACGCCCGGCTAATTTTTTGTATTTTTAGTACAGACGGGGTTTCACTGTGGTCTCGATCTCCTGACCTAGTGATCCGCCCACCTCAGCCTCCCAAAGTGCTGGGATTACAAGCGTGAGCCACCGCACCCGGCCAATGAATTCATTTTTATTTGCTTCACATGTCCATGTTTTTGATCATGCTCTGTTTAACCACCAGTGAGTTTCTGTTCATAACTCAGTCACTACCTCATGTATTATCTTCCTCACTAACTGTCAAAGAAGAATTATTCACTCCATTTATAGTCTTGTACAGTTTTTTTATATGATAAGTTGATTGACGTGCTTCACCTGTTACATTATAAACTCTGAGAGCAAGGGCCTCATCTTATTCAGCTCTGTATTTTGAGCATCTACTACACTGGATGACACAGAGGTGAAGATACATAACTGTTAGAAATGAATAGATGCGTCTTTTGCAGCCATCATCGAAGCGGGAGCAGCCAAAATGAAGTTCAATCCCTTTATGACTTCCGACCGAAGCAAGAACCGCAAAAGGCATTTCAAAGCACCTTCCCACATTCGCAGGAAGATTATGTCTTCCCCACTTTCCAAAGAGCTGAGACAGAAGTACAACGTGCGATCCACAGCATCCGAAAGAATGATGAAGTGCGGGTTGTATGAGGACACTACAAAGGTCAGCAAATTGGCAAAGCAGTCCTGGTTTACAGGAAGAAATGTGTCATCTACATTGAATGGGTGCAGCGGGAAAAGGCTAATGGCTCAGCTGTCCATGTAGGCATTCACCCCAGCAAGGTGGTTATCACTAGGCTAAAACTGGACAAAGACCGCAAAAAGATTCTTTTTAAAAAAAAATTGTTATACTTTAAGTTCTGAGATACATGAGCAGAACGTGCAGGTTTGTTACATAGGTATACATGTGCCATGGTGGTTTGCTGCACCCATCAACCCGTCATCTACATTAGGTATTTCTCCTAATGCTATCCCTCCTCTAGCCTCCCACCCACCCACCCACCAACAGGCCCCTGTGTGTGATGTTCCCCTCCCTGTGTCCCGCAAAAAGATTCTTGAATGGAAAGCCAAATCTCACCAAGTAGGAAAGGAAATGAGCAAATACAAGGAAGAAACAATTAAGAAGATTCAGGAATAAAGTAATCTTATGTACAAACTTTGATTAAAACTTGAAATAAAAAAAAAGAAAGAAAGAAATGAATAGATGCGCTACCCTAAAGCCAGTTAAGAATGAGATAATTACTGATCTGGAAGAACGCCTGATTTGGAGACTTATTTATGTTACCACCCTACTGAGAGGTAGTGTGAAGGATCAGGACTAAGTTTCCCAGGATTTATTCTGAACTTGATGCATATGCATTTCAGCTTATCCTGATCTACTCTGTTAGACTCCTGTCCTAGTCCTACATTACAGTGTTTCCTTTTCCCCATGGGAATCAAGGATATAGAGTTGTGAAAGAGAATGTGCCAATCAAATACAAAGACTCTAAATTCTGGCCAGGATCTGACACAGAGTGTATTCTGAATAAATATTTGACAATTTAATTATATTCCCATAAGGTTATCAAGCTGTCTAATAGTCCTTGATATATGACAAACAGAAGAGCAAAATAACACAGAGAGACATTCGAATGCTATCTGAGCCATACTTTCTTCCAAACTGCTACTAAATAATCAATTTTTAAAATACCAGTTTTATAAAAGAAGAACAAGAAAATACTTTTCTTCTGTGACTCAATAATATAAATAGCATTTGTGATTTTCAGTTCCAAACTGAGCTCAGATTCTACTGGCCACTAGTAAAACACTACTCGCAGGTAATAAATTCATTGGCTAAACTTGTAAAACAAGTTAAAGCTAAACAGTTAGTTGATTACCTTCTACTCATGTTTTACTAGTGGCCAATAGAGTCTGAATTCCATTTTGAATTTAAAAATCACAACTATTTATCCTAAAAGTGTTGCAACTCAAAACCAATACATGTGCCCAGTGCACCAGTCACCTGAAACAGAAGACATTTTAAAACACATTTATAGTAAAAAAAAAAAAAAAAAAAAGAAAGAAAAAACAAAACAAACGTGAGGAGAAGAAGAATCCAGAAGAGATATTGCAAAGAACAAAACTTTTTTGTTGTCATTTTGTTTTCTTTTGAAATGTTGCTTTCTTTTAAATTTTATTTTATTTTAAGTTCCAGGACACATGTTCAGGACATTCAGGTTTTTTACACAGGTAAACATGTGCCATGGTGGTTTGCTGCATCTAACAACCCATCACCTAGGTATTAAGTCCTGCATGCATTTGCTGTTTATCCTGATGCTCTCTCTGCCCCTGCCCCCCACCCACAACATGCCCAAGTGTGTGTTGTTCCCCTTTCTGTGTCCATGTGTTCTCATTGCTCAGCTCCCACTTATAAGTGAGAGCATGCGGTATTTGGTTTTCTTTTCCTGCATTAGTTTGTTGAGGATAATGGCTTCCAGCTCCATCCATGTCCTTGCACAGGACATGATCTCATTCCTTTTTATGACTACATAGTATTCCATTATTTATATATACCACATTTTCTTTTTCCAGTCTATCATTGATGGGCATTTGGGTTGATTCCGTGTTTTTGCTATTGTGAATAGTGCCGCAATGAACATACATGCATGTGTCTTTATAGTAGAATGATTTATATTCCTTTGGGTATATACCCAGTAATGGGATTGCTGGGTCAAATGGTATTTTTGGGTCTAGGTGCAAAGAACAAAACTTTTAATGGGAGAAAAGATAGAAAGATGAAATTAGTATCTGGAGTTGATCTATTATTGTATATTGTATTAACCTACTAATGCATAAGGTTGTTTTTGGTAAACCTGTTATATGTGACGTTTACTAATCCTTCCCCTGAAGCAACAAAACATGCTCTTTCTTTACCAGGTCCAATAAGCAGCTCTCTAAGTTCAGCAGCTGACCTCATTTTAGCATTCACTTAAAATTTATATTCTTCTTTATTTTGTTCTCCTTAAATTTTATAGACTTCACTGATATGAGCCAGCAGAGATTTCATTCACAGATTTCTTTGTGTGTCAGTGCAGAACGTGGAAGGAACTTGACACGCTATCCAGGAGGTGTGTTGTCCCCCTGGACTGAGTAAAGAAGATATGACACGAACTCAGCAAGCCCATGATTGTGAGACACTTCTACTGCTTCAGGAGAGAGCTTGGAATTCAATTAGAGATGCCAGAAATAGCTTTCTATTACAACTAAAGTACTGAGTGGGAAACTACATGTCTTGGCACACGAGTGATGGTTTTGCTATTCCTTTGTGTCATGGATAGAACAGAAAAAAAGAGAATATGAAGCAACGAAAAGATAAATGTGCAAAAATTTCCTCAAGGAACAATATTTAGTTTTCTATACTTGAAAATGAGTGTCAAGATATATAGAAAGCAAAATTAAAAAGACATATAAGGTATTTTCTTAAGAAGAGTTAAGAAGAAAGAGGTTAACTAAACCAAGGAAGGCATTGAGTGAGGAAAAAAGTCAAACAAATTTGCTGCTGTCACTGCTACCATATACCACAGACTCTCCAAAAAGAAAAAAAAGATATTGTTCAGTCTTTCATAATACAAACCACAATCCTGGCAAAAAAGCAAGATATAGCAGTGCTGGGAAAACTTCAGTAATTTGCACAACTAAATCAACATCTATGACCACGTCCGCCAAATTCAGAGTACATAAAACTGTCTTTTTTTTTTTTGATTCTGAGAAAAGCATGTCTCCAGTAGATAGAGAGAGCAACAAAATAACAACTCTCTGAATTTGATTAAAACAGTAGTAATAATAATATCAGCAGCTATCATGTGTTCACTTCTGGCTACCTGGGAGGTGCTATGCCAATCCCTTTGTATATATTTTCTTATTAATCCTTAAATTCCTCTACACATCAGACACTTAAATACATTTTACAGATGGAGAAACCAAGCCTCAAACAAATTGAGTAATTTAGGTAAATTTATACAGAGTGTTAGAAGCAGGCTATAATCCCAGGTCTGCCTGACTTCAAGTCTGTGCTCTTTACCATTATGCTGTACTGCACAGGGAGACAAAGTGTTTAATGATGTAAAAACAGAAGAAACATTTGAAAGAAAGTGGCAATACTATTCTAGAATTTCTTCTGGCCAAGGAACACAATTATGGGTATGCCCTACTGTATTAGTCTGTTTTGACACTACTGAGTAAAGACATACCTGAGACTGGGCGATTTACAACAGAAAGAGAGGTTTAATCGACTTACAGTTCCACGTGGCTGGAGAGGCCTCACAATCATGGTAGAAGGCAAGGAGGAACAAGTCACGTCTTATATGGATGGCAACAGGCAAAGAGAGAGAGCTTGTGCAGGGAAAGTCTCCCTTATAAATCCATCAGATCTCATGAGATTTATTCACTATCATGAGAATAGCATGGGAAAAACCTACCCCAATGATTCAATTACCTCCCACCAGGTCCCACCCACAACATGTGGGAATTCAAGATAAGATTTGGGTGGGTACACAGCCAAACCATATCATCGACAATGTAGAAAGGCAAACTTGCTCTTCTTTGGAAGAGGTAGCTGGATGAAGATCGGCAAAACCACCCAATAATCGTGGTTTTAACTTAAAACAGGTATTATCCTATATTCATGTCCTAACTTAAAGGTACAATGCACTCTCTACAGTAGAAATAAACATAGGTTCTAACAGCACAGGCCCATCTCAAGTAAACGGTTATGTATCCACAATCTCAAATTTCATATAACATAGTAGATATATATTGTGGGTACCTATGCAACATGCATAAGGCTTACCCCCATTTTTTCCCAAGGCTTTATTGACAAACAATTTGGTTAGAATTAACCATCCCCAGTTCCAAATATTGGCTATAACTGGAATAAATAAATCAGATAAATTCCATTATCATTGCCTCGGTGATTCACCTATGGCAGAGCATGTGACCCAAGTTGGTCCAATCAAGGTGTACTAGTCTATTCTCACGCTACTATAACGAAATACCTGAGACTGGGTAATCTGTAAAGAAAAGAGGTTTAACTGGCTTACAGTTTTGCAGGCTGTACAGGTAGCATGTCTGTGGAGGCCTCAGGAAACTTTCAATCATGGTGGAAGGCAAAGGGGAAGCAGGCATGTCTTATGTTTCGGGAGCAGGAGGAAGAGAGAGAAGGGGGAGATGCTACACACTTTTAAACAACCAGGTGTAGTGGGAATTCACTCATGGTCATGAGAACAGCAAAGGGGAAATCTGCCCACATGATCCAGTCATCTCTCACCAAGTCCCTCCTCCAACACTGAGGATTACAAATCCACATGAGGTTTGGGTGGGGACACAAATTCAAACTATATCACAAGGTAAAGCCAAGGATTTGTGTTTGGAGATTTGAAGGAAGAGAAGAGTTCTTTCATCTTGACAGTCCAGTGAAGGGCAGTGAAATCTTGAACACTAACAGACATTTTGCTACCATGAGGGTTAATATTGTCAACTTGATTGGATTACAAAGTATTGTTCCTGGGTGTGGCTGTGAGGGTGTTGCCAAAGGAGGTCAACAGTTGAGTCAGTGGACTCAGAAACGCAGAGCCACCCTCAATCTGGGTGGGCACCGTCTAATCAGCTGCCAACATGGCTAGAATAAAACAGCCAGGAGAAGTTAGAAGATTCAGACTTGCTGAGTCTTCCAGCCTTCGTCTTTTTCCCATGGTGGATGCTTCCTGCCTTCGAACATCGGATTCCAAGTTGCTCAGCTTTTGGACTCTTGGACTTACACCAATGGTTTGCCAGGGGATCTGGGACCTTCAGCCACAGACAGAAGGCTGCACTGTTGGCTTTCCTCCTTTTGAGAGTTTTGGGACCCAGACTGGCTTCCTTGCTCCTCAGCTTGCAGACGGCCTACTGTGGGACTTCACCTTGTAATCGTGGGATTCGATACTCCTTAATAAACTCCCATTCATATAACATCTATCCTGTTACTCCTGTCCCTCTAGAGAACCCTGACTAATACACAACCCAAGGACGAAGCTGACACAAAAAGTAGGACAGGACTGGAAGAACTGCAGAACTAGTCGTCTTGATCAAATCATGCCTGAATCGTGCATTTCCTTTTAACTCTTTTAATTCTCTATACCAACAAACTGCCTTTGTTTAAACTAGTTAAAATATTGTATTGTTTTTGTTAGTCCAGTCCAATGTAACAATATAAAGTGTTAAGAACTCAAGCTTAATACCATTTTACATGTTGAGAACTCAAGTTTATATTCCATGATGCTAACTCCTCTTCCTTAGTGTTGATATTCCCACTTTAACTGTTTCACAGGAAATAATAATCAACCACTTCCCACCACACAAAATGGTGGTTGTATCTACCTATAAATATCGAATATTCTAGCCAAGAATGAATTTTACCTCCAGTGGATATCTGGTAGATATCTCAAACTTAACATGTCTGAAACTGAGTGCTTGATCCCTTCTCAACGTTTCAGTTGTTGGCAATTACATCTTTCCCGCTGCTCATTTTCTGCTACCTTCCCCAATCCTCATTCTACTTCAGGCATACAGGCCTCCTTGCTCTTCTTCTTATAGGGCAGATATTCACCATCTTAGCCTCTTTCAACTGGCTGCTTTCTTTCCCTGATATTTACCTGATTAAGTCATTTTCTTCTTCAAATATTTTCTGAGATGTCACCTTCTCCATGAGGCTTACTCTGTCCACACTAACTACAGTTGAATCTGCCTCTCACACACACACCCTTCTCTGTTCTTTTCTCATATGACCTAACAATGTCTAATATACTGTTTAATTAGTCTATTCATTTCATTGCATATTTTCCATGTCTTACCATTAGAATGTAAGACTCATGAACATGCATTTTTCTCTCTTGTCTTAACTGATGTATCCCAAATGCTAGAATATGCCTGACATGCAAATAAATCTTTGTTGAGTGAAGGAGTAAATCACTCTGCCCTCAGCAACCTGGCACAGTTATCCAGTCCTAAGGAGTGTAGGGCACACTAAGCTATGAATTAAAAATCTTTCCACAAAAATTGATTTGTGATTATTTCCTTTGGAAATTGGACCAAATTTAAAAAGAATTGAACTTAGAGATTCCAAAATCCCATAAGCAGACACAATGTGATTTGGATGACTGAATAACCCTCATAGGTTAGTCCCTGATGGCATATTCACTCATAAGCCTGTTCCCTGAATCTAGTGTGCTCTCTCCCTTCAATTTGGGTTTGCTGTAGCAAATAATTTAGGGTTTACAACATGGATCTCATATGTTGTGCTAGTACACAACGTATGCTGGGTATGCATGGGATCATCCTGGATGTCATTTGTCAGACTGATATGGTTTGGCTCTGTGTCCCCACTCAAATCTCATCTAACAGCTCCCATAATTCTCAAGTGTTGTGGGATGGGCCCAGTGGGAGATGACTGAACTGTGGGGGCAGGTCTTTCCCATGCTGTTCTTATGATAATGAATGGCTCTCATGAGATCTGATGGTTTTAAAAATGGGAGTTGCCCTGCACAAGCTCTCTCTTTGCCTGCTGTCATCCATTTAAGAGGTGAATTGCTCCTTCTTGCCTTCTGCCATAATTGTGAGGCCTCCCCAGCCATGTGGACGTATAAGTCCATTAAACCTCTTTTTCTTCCCAGTCTCGGGTGTGTCTTTATCAACAGTGTGAAAACAGACTGATGCACAGACTACAAATGTGTTTCCAAGCCAAGCGCATTGGCTGTGACATTAAATAAATAATCTATTCCTTAATTCACTCAATCTTTCATTTGTTAATTCAAGAATATTTTTTCTGTGCATTGAGTGCTAGATTATATGATTGATACAATACTTAGCTTCATTTAGTGTAATAATGTGTTTTAGATTTTGATAAAACTAGCTAATGCATAGTTTCTAAAGATTAGTTGATCTATCCTGGAGATAAGATCTGAAAGGAAATCTAAGATGTAGTGAAAATGTCTTAAAAGATGAGTAGGATTTAGAGGATAAAGTATGAAGAATTGCAGACAGAAGGAAGACCATGAACAAAAGCATAGAAACATTAAGGAAACTAGGATGCATTCAGGAAGCCACAACTTGTTCTGTAATACTGGAGTGAAGGAGTGCGTGTGTGTGTGTGTAAAATAAAGTGGATGCCTCTAGAAAGATAGTATAGGTCAGATAATGAAGCCTTCAAATAATATCCTAAGGAATTTGATTTAGCTTTTGAGAATTATAGCCATTGAAAGGTTAAAACAGTGGAGCTACAGGATTATATGCTGATTTTAGAAAAAGTCTCTGAATGCATTTCTGAAGAACAGATGAGAGAAGAACAAAACTTCAGGCAAGGAGAATAGTTGGGAAGATGTTGTCAGAGAAACCAACAAGATGATATGGCAAGAGATGCTCTAAAATGCTCCCCAGATTTCTGTATCTGAGAAGGGCAGATTGCCTATAGGAAGAGGAGGAAACATAGGGTGAGATAAGGGACCAACACAGTAGAACAAAGAGTGTGTTCAAAGATGATTGTTGAATTCTGTTTTGGACACACTAAATGTGAGAGACTTGTGGATATTGTGGAATATCTAGTTTGAGATTTCAAACTTACTAGAAGTTTGAATTAGAATTTGGAGGTAGGTGGTAGGATTTAGGTTTTTACGATATATCAGAATAAGTGGTGGAATGCATGAAATGAGACTAGGAGAAAGCCAAGGATGGGCACCAGAGAAAAAATGACTCACATAGGGACCTGAAGGCAGTGACTCAAAAGGCAAGACAAAGCAAAACCTGGAAGACTCCTAAAGGCGGAGAAAGGAGCCAAGTTTTACAAAAAGGCTTTGTCCCTAGATACCAAACAAGTCATCCTAGAATTGAAATTTCTGTAAGTGCTAGATGCATTTTTTTTTTTTTTTTTTTTTTGAGACGGAGTCTCGCTCTGTCGCCCAGGCTGGAGTGCAGTGGCGCAATCTCGGCTCACTGCAAGTTCCGCCTCCCAGGTTCACGCCATTCTCCTGCCTCAGCCTCTCCGAGTAGCTGGGACTACAGGCGCCCGCCACCATGCCCGGCTAATTTTTTGTCTTTTTTAGTAGATACGGGGTTTCACCATGGTCTCGATCTCCTGACCTCGTGATCTGCCTGCCTCGGCCTCCCGAAGTGCTGGGATTACAAGCGTGAGCCACCACGCCCGGCCGCTAGATGCATTTTTATCATAGCATGCCTTCTCCATGCAGAGGAGAAATTGCCTCTTATGTTCTGAAGTATCTGGTGCATGGCAAGAAGGTTCTTTCCATTTTTCCTTGGTGTAACCTGCCTGCCTGTGTTGACACTGGCTGTAGTCAGTCTTTAGGCCTTGTTGTGATCCTTCCTGTTCCACTGGTTTCTATTCACTCACTGATGAGCCTTGGCCAGCTACACTTTTGCTTTGACTGTTCCACACTTTGTCCGGCCCCTATTCACTCTTGTTTATTCTGGAATGCCAACAGACATGAGTCTATCACTTACATATTTCTATTGAATTGCTTCTGTGGTTCACTTTTTAGGTGCCAGATTACTTATTTTATCCTAGATTTCTATTTTCACAGTTGCCACAAGTGATTTTTTGATCAAGCAGTTTTGGGAAATATTGGCACAAATAAGTGATTCTTAAACTATGTTGTTCTTAAAAACTACCTGAGGGCTATTATTAATGTATCCCAACTCAAAAGAGTCTAATTAAGCGGATAGTCCTTGAGAAATAGGCTATAATCCCTGCTCTTTACCTTGCCATCAAAAGACTTTTAAACTTTAGTCTCAGCTTTCACTAGTCTCCTCCCCTGGCATACTTTCCTTAATCACCCACTCAAAATCAGTGAGGTCAATGAATCACCTACAGTACAATTATGTGAGATAGATTCCTGAACTTCACCCAAGGGCTACATCTGAAACTCAGGAATTTCTATTTTAAAATAAAACCCCAAGTAATTTGAATGTTAAAGAACCCAGCCCAGAACTCCAGTTCAAAACATGGAGTGGTGGTGGCGTTCATACAGGTTAAAGATGAATTAAAATCATCTTGTAAGTTTGATCAGAACGAGTGTACCTCCAGATTTCTGTTGTCTTTGGAGTTAGGGATTGGGGTACATAGTTTAAGAAAGTTTTCCAGAAGAATCTGAGAATCCTAGATTTTCTCCGTTTCTCTCTCTTTCTTCTTTCTGCCTGCCCGGCCCCATTACCCACCTGAAATTGTCCATCAAATTTATATCTTCAGGTCATATATCAACTCATCTATAAAACTGTCTACATATTCACATTTGAGCAAGATTAACTGCTCTCATAACTGTACTCAAATACTTATTAGATATTTATAATACAAAATTTCCTACATTGAATTATAATCGATGGCCTCTGTGTCTTTCTTGCCTACTTAACTGAATTCAAGAGAAGGTGCTGTCTTCTTTACCTTTGTTATGTCCAGAGCATGCTCGATAAATTATATTAAAGTAATTAAGAATTGCATGTTTTATAAACACAATAAAACAATTCCCTCAGTAAAAGTAACAGACAAGTAAGGCAAGTTCCAGTTTTGCAATGTTGACACCCTTGTCTTCAGCAAACTCTGTGTGGCTAGATGCACAGCAGTTCTATCCATGTGTTCTTAAATTTCTCACTATGAATATCAGTGTAGTCATCATCATCTCCTTTAAAGGTGTCATCTCCACTATGGGAAACTTTATGATGAATTCCAATTTTATTTTCCTTTAAACTCAAAGGGCGTTATTAAAGGCTAATGGCAGATTGTTTTCACATATTAAATGCCCATTCCTGCAAAAAGATTGTATATCCCCACTCACTTCAACTCAAACATAGCCATGTGACATTCTATGGCCAATCACTATGAATGAAAGTGCTGAGCGTTAACTTCAGAGCAGAAGCTCCAACAGCCAGCAGATGATTACCAAGTTGCTTATTTTTTCCCCTATGCAGCAAATATTATCAATGTTCTGGGTTGATACTGTACCATCAGAAGGAAAACTAAAACAGGACTGCTGTTTTAGCTTAGCACAGTTTGATATATCCTGCCTGAGGAAATGCTCTTGTGACATTGAACTCTTGAATAATCATAAGCATCTTAGAGTTTCCCAAACACATATGACAATTAGCCTGAACATGGAAACCTCAGCTACTGGGTTTGCTATGGTGTATTCAACAGTGTTTTGATCTTTTGGGGGAGAGAGTGAACACGGGGACATTTAGAACTCTGTGTTGTGTGTGTATGTGTGTAGGGGCTTGGTTGTTATAGTTACGGGGGACCTACTGTCATGTAGTACCTAGGGGCTACAGATGCTATATATCCTGCAATCCAAGAGAGAGCCCTGCTTAAGAATTGTCAAGCCCAAATACCCATTGCTTTGGTGGAGAGACACTGGACCATGCAAACCAGTGACAAATGTGCAGATTCATTAGTTATTTACATAGTGGATTTATCAAAAATGTGTACTAGAATTTAACCTTCATTTAAATAGATTACTGAATCTACTAGTTTGTCAAGAATATTCACATGTATTCTTCCAAACCCTTGTTCAGAAAGTCATTGCATTTCTAATTTTACAGTACATTCTTGAGCCAATTTGTTAATCAAAGGGTGATGTATGAAGACTTTTTTCCTGACATAACCTGTTCCCCCTCCCACCAAGATTTTTAATTGTTACTAATGTAGGTATAAATTTATTTATGCCCAGTTTTACCGGTTGTATGTTTTCCTGCCCTTTAGAAAATATTATCTTTTGCTGCTATCCTTAACAGATGTTATATATCTGCAGACTGACTTTATAGCTCCTTTCCCCTTTGTTTAACAACACCATACATATTTTGATTTTTCATCATAGGCTGATCCTGCCACTTCACATCATTCCTGTTGCTATGCTCTGATTTTCCTCTGTACCTTTTTGTTATTCTAGAAAGAAATGATTCTAAAGAGAATAAATTCTGCCTTCCAGAAGAAAATTTAATATTATATTCAGAAACTGATGAATCTTGTTCGTCTTCTTCTAATAGATCAAACATTGTGTTATATCTCTTGGGTGATACCTCACACTGTAAACTCATACGCAAGTTGCTGATTCCTGTCAGCTCATTGCATCCTTAGCATTGCTGCTGCGTGTTTCTCTCCTTTCCAAGTTACTCTTGTGCATTGCATTTAATATATGTATTGCTTACTTGTGCTGGGGCATTGGTGTAATTTTACTGGCCTCACTGCTTCTAGTAGCACCTTGTATCAACTGTGAATTTGGTTGGAATACTTCTGCTCCCTTCTCTTTATTTAATTAAGTATCATATTTAACTTTCACCTTGAGGGCAGTATCTTACATAAAGTATCCACAGACTCTGGTGGAATCCATGTATCCTGATCACTAAGAAGTCAAGAAACCAAGAGTGCCTCTGTCATCTTTTCCATGGATCCTTAGTATTAGACCAGGAAGATTGGATGACTGAAAAAGTTGGCTTGTCCTAAGACACAAGAAAAGACGAATAAAGGCATCCATGACCGAATTTTAGGGCGTGAAGTGAATAAATGAGTTAGTAATATAAGTAACTTTCAAAAGCAGCAAAAATCTTTGAGGCGAAATCTATTTTCTTCTTTCTCTAAATCTGGATTGATTGTATATATTGTCTGTAGTCATAGGGTGCATTCTAAGTCCTTTATTCTGTTTCTTTTTATCAAGCCCAAGAAAGCAGTGTGAATGTTAATAGGTACTGAATAAACCCTGTGATCACTGTAGTACCTTATAATGATGTGTTCCCAAGCTGCCATATCACGGTTGATTATTACTTCTTTTTCTTTGCAATCCTTCATTTAATTTCCATTCCTTACCTTGCTGTTAATATTCCTGACTATTTGAATTCGTTTGAGAGTGCATGAGATGCTGTATCAAATGTTTTTGCTAAAATCCAAATGTATTACATCTCTCACGTTGCATTCATCCACTAATCTTGTAATTCAATAAAAAAAAAGCAATCAGATTTGTTTGGCATGATTTGTTCTGTGTAAATCCATGCTGCTTATTGCTCAATGGTGCTTAAATGATAAGTAGTGCTCAACGCAAATTTCCTCATCTAACTTCTCATTTTAGCTCAGAAAAGTCTATACTGTTTTTGTTCACAGATTTCTTCCTGGCACAGAGCTAGTTTCTAGGTCCTAAAAACCAGAGAACAGAAAGACTACACTAGCTTTATTACAGTACCTTTTTTTTTTTTTTATATTATTCCATTCCCAATTTATTATTCCTACATTTTCTCATTAGATTTCCATTAAATTTACAATAGGAGTAATTTCTTTATTCTTATTTTCATACAATATCTATTTAAGAAAAGTGTTAATGAAGGTACATGAAGACTATGAGAATATAATTTATTTCAAGCATCTCCATTGAGAATAACGGACGATGCCTTGGTTATATTTATACAATTTCTTTCTCCATATTAGTCATGTAATATAATAAAGATAGATTAGCAATTCATCTCTTAATCTCAAATATACTGGTGGTAATCATTTTATTTATTTATTGACTTTTTTTTTTATTTTTTTGAGATGGAGTCTTTCTCTGTCCCCCAGGCTGGAGTGCAGTGGCGCGATCTCGGCTCACTGCAAGCTCCGCCTCCCGGGTTCACGCCATTCTCCTGACTCAGCCTCCCGAGTAGCTGGGACTACAGGCACCCGCCACCATGCCTGGCTAATTTTTTGTATTTTTAGTAGAGACGGGGTTTCACGGTGTTAGCCAGGATGGTCTCGATCTCCTGACCTCGTGATCCACCGGCCTCGGCCTCCCAAAGTGCTGGGATTACAGGCTTGAGCCACCGCGCCTGGCCAATCATTTTATTTTTATGGATCACTTTCATTTGGCCGTAATTTAAGAACTTGTTATGGGTTGTATTGTGTCTCTCAAAGAAGACATGTTGGAATCCTAACCCCAGTACCTCAGAATGTGACCTTATTTAGAGATAGGGTCTTTATAGGCGTAAGCTGAAATGAGGTCATTTGGGTAGGTCTGAATTCCAGTATGGCTGGTGTCCTTCAAAAAGGGGGAAATTTAGTCAGAAACAGAAATGCTTACAGAGAAGATGAGAGAGACAGAGAGAGGATGCCATCTACAAGTCAAATAAAGAGGCCTAAAACAGATCCAGCCCTCAGAAGGTACTGTCCCTGCTCACACCTTGATTTTGGAATTCTAGTCTCTAGAATTACAAGGTAATAATTTTCTGTTGTTTAAACCACCGTCTGTGCTACTTTGCTACAGCAGCCCTGGCCATCCAATGTGGTACCAATCGTACATGTACATTATTTTGTTATCATCATTATTCCGTTTAGATTACACTCTTCTGCAATGTGACAAATATTTCTGGTTCTTACTGATTACTGTTTTTATGCACATGTACCACCACAGCAAGCTTCAAGATACTTTAGGAATCAAAATATTCTTGAAAAAATGGAAGAAAAAAAGGATATTATATATCCAGCAGTTTTACACTTCTAAAGATGGATGATACTATTTCTAGTGACTTTGAGAAAGACTTGACACCCAGGAGTTAATTTTACTTCTTTTTAAGTTTTCAATTACCTCTCATCCATCGGGCAAGGGCTTAATGAGATGGTACGATAAGACCCCATGTCTTTTTATAGTCACGGGGTAGGGACACAAATCAAGGGAAAATTTTTGGCTTCTCTCATTTGGGTTCTGAATCTTGTGAGAAGTAATACAAGAATGGAAAGATAGTTGGTGATCATTGATTTCAGCAACAGTGACCTAAATAGACCTATGATTGTCTCCTGCTGGAAGAAGCGATAGGAATAATCCAATAAATAAGGTTTTTAAACCAAAGTTCTCTGTTATTCCATCAGTTTTGCCATCTATTCACATCCTTCTACTATGCTCTTTGTCTACTTAAAGCAGGCATGGCCATGCTACATTCATTTTCATGAAGATGTATCTAAAATTTATAAACCTTAAAATCTACCCAGTTCAGCCTCACACAAACTCAGATGCATATGTCCTTAATTCCTATAAATTTCCACAATTGGTTGACTGATATAATAGAAGATGAAAGCTATTACGGGTCACCATAGATAAATAAGGGGAAAAAAGTTTAATTTTACCAGATATAGAAAAGTTTTCCTGTTTGGGATATTTATTCTGGAAGGATGTTGTGATAATTCAATCATGAAATTTCTCCTGCAAGGCAAGAAGAGCATTTCAACCAGGTTGTCCGATCTAGGGTGTAGGTAAAGAGTCAATTTATTTTCTAAACTTTGAGAGTAAAAGTGGGCGCTGTTAGCAATATGCTGAGAAAATAGATGTAAACAGGAACTGTCCTGAGACAAACTGTTGTACATAGGCAGTACCAAGTTAGGAGCTTCCTTTTACAAAATAGTCACCGCAATGGACAGGTGGATCAAGGATTGGAATCCCTCAATGTCGGAAAGATCCCGTGACTCACTTCTAATGCCCTTTCTGAGCTTCCATGGTGGTGGGGTCGAGGCAGGGGGCCAGTTGTTAGGTGTGTTCCACAGCATCCACAAAATGGGGCCTCTTGGCTTTGAAAACCTCCTAACCAGTCGGTAATCGTCGCTTGGAACCAGCAAACACTCACTAATTCAATGACCCTTTTAGAACACAGTGAGGATTCCTAGTATGTACGTGTGCACAGCAAGTGGGCATTTTGATAAATGCTTTTAATCAAGATGGTCATGATCAAGGCAGTCCACAAGTTAATGAGTCAGTGATCTGCCCTGCCTTGATTTTAACTTAAATTTTCAACACCCTACTGCATTTTATGCCATATAGACCTACTTTAGTGATTAATTACTTTATTCGATAGCAACAGATATGATTGAACTTAAACACTCATAAATTTGAATGAAAGTATCCAGGCTTTTCACTGCCATCAGCAATCTTAAAGCTAGTTATTTACTGTACTCCTTTTATATAGGGTCTAAACCATACTGTTGAGCACTAAATGAGATACAACATCATATATCACCCAAGTGTGTGTTAGATCTATGTGGGTTAGTCTTAGTTTGAGGACAGGGATCACTTTTTATAGCTCTATTATCTCTTCCATAGAATCTACCTATGAATTTGGATCCAGAAAATACAGTCCACTGATGCTATAGTGGTGTTTAAAACTGATTAGGAAGATATTCATATTTGGGGATTCTGAAGGATTGGGTAAATGGATTTCCTAACATAGAAAAAAGTGAAATGAATAATCCAGAGTGTGTTCTAATATGAGTGAATTAATACCCACTCAGTGAATGAATCAGTGTACAGTTTTTCTCCTTTAGGATGTAAATTGTCCAAATATTTATTTTCATATTTCTTCTTGTTTTGGTTTTAGAAATACTGCCTCAAGCTTTCTACAGAACCACAAATTCTTGTGAAAATAAGTGAACAATAAATGCAGGGGAAGAAGTCTTTTTTCATTTGATTCTGTTTCACAATTTTCTTGATACTGGATTTCAGAGGTAAACGTGACATAATTTGAATGGCAATTTTATGAGTTATATTTGTAATATTTGCTATTTATACCTGCAAAACAAGCTGTTCATAAAGCCAAGTCAGAAACAATGAACACACTTGGAATGCATCTCATTAGGGGTTGGTACCACAGGTGTCCCATGGTATATGCTAGAGATTGGTTCCAGGACCTCTATATGTTCTCAAATCTGGCCATTCAAGTCTGAAAAGTCACAGAAAAATATTCAGTTTCTGTTTTAATTTAGGAAGTTCTTAATGTTTAAACCAATAATATGGTAAGAGGATAGTGGAGAGAGGGCCAATTTATCTCATTAGCCTAATTTTACTTTAATTAAATACTGTTGTTAGATCTAGCATGTTTGTTTTGGAATTTTTTTTCCTAAAAAAAGGTTATCTGAAATTATTACAGTCCTGAAGAGTTTAATAATAATCTATGCAATATGTTTGTGTCTTTGTGATATTAATCAAATCTATTAATTCAAACTAAAGAAACATGAGTTCAAAAGATCAGTTTGTTGTTTGATGTGGTTTAAGGGGCTGTTTGTAAATATAAAAATAAAATGCTGAGTGATTTCAAAATATTCAATAGGCTAGTTAAACTTTCTTTTCTTGCAACGGCTATTGGAACTATGTAAAATAGTGTTTTACACAACACTATTTATATACAATATTCATTTTTTTCCTTAATAAAGCTATTAGGCCAGGTGCGGCGGCTGCCACCTGTAATCCCAGCAGTTGGATGGACCGAGGTGGGTGGATCACGAGGTCGGGAGTTCAAGACCAGCCTGGCCAAGATGGTGAAACCCTTTCTCTTCTAAAAATACAAAAATTAGCGGGGCATGCTGGAGGGCACCTGTAATCCCAGCTACTCGGGAGGCTGAGGCAGAGAATTGCTTGAATCCAGGAGGCAGACGTTGCAGTGAGCCGAGATCTCACCACTGCACTCCAGCCTGGGTGACACAGTGAGACTCCGTCTCAAAAAATAAATAAATAAATAATAAATAAAGCTATTAAACTATGGTATAAAATCAAGAACAACCTATTAGTAAGTAAACTATAATTAATTTAAATTATCAGAAAGCATAAATTTGCATGTTTAAATTACTAATTGTAATATATGAAAAAGCATTTCTTTGACCATCTTTATTTTTATTTATTTTTACTTAAATTTTTTTGTCTTTTTTTTTTTTTGAGACGGAGTTTCACTCTTGTTTCTCAGCCTGGAGTGCAGTGGTGCGATCTCAGCTCTCGGCAACCTCCATCTCTCAGGTTCAAGTGATTCTCCTGCCTCAGCCTCCCGAGTAGCTGAGATTACAGGCGCCCGCCACCATGCCCAGCTAATTTTCTGTATTTTTAGTAGAGAGGGTATTTCACCATGTTAGCCAGGCTGGTCTCGAACCCCTGACCTCAGGCGATCCACCCGCTCCAGCCTCCCAAAGTGCTGGGATTACAGGCATGAGCCACTATGCTCGGCCCTAAAAAACAATTTTTTAAAGAGGGAGTCTTGCTGTCACTCAGGCTGGAGAACAGTGGTGAAATCTCAGCTCACTGCAACCTCTGCCTCCTGGGTTCATGTGATTCTCCTGCCTCAGCCTCCTGAGTAGCTAAGATTACAGGTGCACATCACCACGCCAGGCGAATTTTTGTATTTTTGGTAGAGACGGGTTTTGCCATTTTGGACAAGTTGATCTCTAATTCCTGACATCAGGCGATTCACCTGCCTCGGCCTCCCAAATTGCTGGGATTACAAGCGTGAGCCACTGAACCTGGTTTCCTTGACCATTTTTGATAATACTTTATGAATAAAAACATCTAAACAGTTTGGAAATAGATAATGGTGATGGTTGTACAACACTGTGAATGCAATTAATACCACTGGATTGTACACTTAAAAATGGTTAAAATGATGAGTAGTATTTCATATACATTTTACCACATTTTTTAAGTATAAAAATATTTGTTTAAAGAATGTAATGTTTGCAAATATTTCTAAGAATAAAGAAAAATAGTTCTGTGGTCATTGAAAGTAGAATAGTATTTTGCAGTTTAAAAAGCAATGGCCAGCCGGGCGCGATGGCTCACGCTTGTAATCCCAGCACTTTGGGAGGCCGAGGCGGGCGGATCACGAGGTCAGGAGATCGAGACCACGGTGAAACCCCGTCTCTACTAAAAATACAAAAAAAATTAGCCGGGCGTGGTGGCGGGCGCCTGTAATCCCAGCTACTCGGAGAGGCTGAGGCAGGAGAATGGCGTGAACCCGGGAGGCGGAGCTTGCAGTGAGCCGAGATTGCACCACTGCACTCCAGCCTGGGTGACAAAGCGAGACTCCGTCTCAAAAAAAAAAAAAAAAAAAAGCAATGGCCAGGCATGGTGGCTCACAGCTGTAATCCCAGCGCTTTGGGAGGCCAAGTCAGGAGTATTAATTGAGTCCAGGAGTTCAAGACCAGACTGGACAACATAAGATCATGGGGATACCCCATCTCTGCAAAAAACAAACAAACAAACAAAAAAATTGTGAGACCTCACCTCTATAAAAAAATACAGACATTAGCTGGGAATAGTGGTGCACAGCTGTGGTCCCAGCTACATGGCAGGCTGAGGTGGGAGGATCGCTTGAGCCTGGGAGGAGGTCAAGGCTGCAGTGAGCCGTGTTCTCATGAAACTGCAGCCTGGGTAATGGAGCAACATCCTGTTTCAAATAAAAAAAAAAAAAAAAAGTAATGTCACATGTGTAATCTTAATTTTTTTCTTCCCACCAACCTTGCCAATTAAATTCTCACATTAAACTTTCTATAAGATAGTTTCAATGTTACTTAAATGTGTACAAGAATGCCATAGTCCCCTTTGCAGAAATATGTCATTTAAAACAATTAATATTCTTTCATACAATAATTTCTATGTTTCTAGTCTTACTGTCTTTCTTTCTTTTTTTTTTTTTTTTTTTGAGACAGAGTCTCGCCCTGTTGCCCAGGCTGGAGTGCAGTGACACCATCTCAGCTCACTGCAAGCTCTGCCTCCTGGGTTCACGCCATTCTCCTGCCTCAGCCTCCTGAGTAGCAGGGACTACAGGTGCCCACCACCACATCCAGCTAATTTTTGGTATTTTTAGTAGAGACAGCGTTTTACCATGTTAGCCAAGATGGTCTTGATCTCCTGACCTCGTGATATGCCTGCCTCGGCCTCCCAAAGTGCTGGGATTACAGGCATGAGCCACCGCGCCCGGCCTCTAGTCTTACTTTCTATTTTAAAAACCATTTTTTGGCTTTTTCTGAATCATTTGACTTGAATCTTCCATGCTTTAAAAGTTTCCTGAAAATTCTATTACTTTCAGAAGTCCTGTCTAATAATGTAAATGATGGGGACAGTATATATAACTTTCTGAAGAGTTTGATTAGTATTTGTTTCTTCATTAAGCTGTACCCATCTCCAATAGAAACAAAGAGATACTTCAATCAGTTTGATTTCTAAATGTTTAAAGACACTTAAAAACAACTCAGTTTATTGTTGCTGTTGTTTAAATAGTGCTTGATTTCTTTTTAGATTTTTCTACAAGGAATGTTCAAAAATGAAAAAAATTAACACTGTGTTTCAGCAGAATGTGTTATTATTATAGATATTTCTGTCATTAGAAATTAAATCAGAAAAGTAGCTAGGTCCAAGTTCCACAAAAAATGTAGGGTTCATGAATTGCCTGTGACCACGACATCTTGACACCAAGACATTCTGGTTTTGCCATTAGCTTCAGTTTCTCATCAGACAAAACCAAGCAATTTGGAGGCAGTAACATAATTCACATATCTGTGCTGTCTGGCACATGGGAGTCACTGAAATAATTTAGTTAGTTCCCTTCCCCAAATTTCTCCATGATATATTTATTGAAGGATTTATGTGAAACAAGGTATTTACAGAGATTAGAACATAGAACTCAAAAAGGATTTATCAGGGTCCTGGTATCTAAATTATCTTAAAAAAAGAATAATATATGGAAAAGTAGTGCAAAGACATTACTTGAGTGCCGTGGTCATAAACTATTAAAAATGACAAGATGATTAGAAGGCAGTCAAAAATTTAGATGACATTTATCAGTTTTAGATGTGCTACCTTTCAGAGTGATCATGACAGTCCAATATTTTCGGTTTCTGGGCTTTTATTTTAGATTTAAATTTTAAGCATATTTAATTTGCTATTATCACGATTTTCATAGCATGTTTTCTCAAACCATAAGTATAATTTTAATACAACCAAGTGAATTAAAAATTTTCTTCCCCATAGAAACATAAATATAATTTTAGAATGAAAGTAAATAATATTGGAGTCTATATGCAAAAAAGACCCTACCTTACATATGAATCCATAAACAATAGCTACGGTATATACACTTTTCATTGAAAATTCTGAAATCATTAATATTTCTATAAAGATATCCACTTAGTCTAATCAAATTCTCCTCTTAAACTATACTTTCCATAAACTGTTTTTTTTTAAGTATGTCAAAGTGAGTCTCATGTATATAAAAAAAGAAGTCCTAAAAGTACTAGTTGAGCTCTGAATAAACTGGGTGAAATTTTCTGCTATCATGTCCAACTATTACCATCTTTTTGAACCTTGGTTTTTGCAATTCTTAGTAGAATTGCTTAATATGTACATTTGCCTTCTTTATATTTTTTCCACCATCACTTTTACCCAATTTGTATTTTTTTTGTAATTCTATTTCCTCTCTTCTCCATATCAAATTGCAACTGGAAAATTGCTTTCTCCCTTCTTATTTTTAAATTTTAGTTTTTGTTTTCTAGGATTCCAAGTAATAAACATCCAAATGACCTTCTCCTCTGTAATGTTTTCTCATTATAAGCTCTGCAAAGGCTACATGATAGACAAAGTGGCTCATTTTAGAAACTGCTATCATCTGGCAAAATTCTGTAGCTTCTGGCAGTATATTTCTTTCCTGGTTATAGAAAGATAAGTTGACTCATTTTTACAATTGATTTTTTGAGGAATAGACATATTTTACATATTTTTCTTACCAAAAAGTAATAATCACTAGCAAATGATAAGATCACATAGTAACCCATATTAACACCAAAAGAAATGTATTAAAAAATAAAATCTGGTTTAGACCACTGATTTAACTGTCATTACTATTATTATCATACCTTCTGTTTTTCTGTCTCATGACTTAGTGTTTTCCTGGGGGCTGGGGAAGGATTTGAATAATCTAAAGGCTTGATGTGATTACCAGACATTTTAGTGGAATAGATGAACTTTAATATAGCAAGTTTTCAAAATTATTTATGCAGAGCAAGGGAAAAATATCTCAGTGGTAATTAAAAACAAACTCTAGTACTTTCAAATCCTAGATCCCTCAGCAGAACTCCATTGTTCCTGAGTAAATCAATTAGAGTCTTTGCTCCACAGTCTTCCTCCTCCGTGTGGTGTTCTGAATAACAGCCCTGCCCTCACCCCTTATATCCATGTCCTAATCCCTGGGACCTATGAATAATTATCTAGCCAAAGGGACTTGGCACACGTCATCAAGGATCTTGAGACGGAGAGATTGTCCTGGATTATCTGAGCATCCCCTAAATGTAATCACAAGCATCCTTATAAGAGGCAGGAAGGAAATCTGACTATAGTAGAAGAGTATGTGACCATGGAAGCAGAGACTGAAGTGATGTAGCCAGGAGCCAAGGAATGTCAGCAGACTCTAGAAGTGAAAGCTGGAAGAATCTCCCCTGGAGCCTCCAGAAGGAACCAGACCTAAGGACATCTTGGTTTTAGCCTCTTAAGGCTTCTTTTGAACTTCTGCCTCCAGAACTATAAGACAAATTTGTGTAAATTACTGAAGTTGTGGTAATTGGTTACAGCATCTGCGGGAAACTAGACCTCCAAGATCCGCCTATGATTTGAGAAAAATGTTCTGCACTGTCAGCCTTGTGGATTTTTATTTTGAAGCACTTTTCATGGACATAACTTAAGAAAAATTATTCTTACTTAGTTATTTGAGATGTAAGTGTTTGTTGCAATTAATCTATTGGGTATTAACATGTCATCATCAAGAGACAGCAAACAGCAGTGAAGATAAAAGCTGAGAGAAGATATTACATCATTAATGAATGATTTCTATGTTTGAGTAGCCAATTCAATGAGAAATTCAAAACACAAGCATCTTGCAGAAATCAGCTGCCAGATTTATTAATCTACCTGAAAATAAAAACATAAAAACACAACCAAAAAGTGGAATAAAAACAGAACTTAAAAAATTTTAGATACATTTTTCAAAAGAGTTTATAATGTAATATTTTCAACCCTTCTGTATTGTAAATACACTTAATGTTGGTCAATTATGTATTTAGTTCAGTGAGTCACTACATTAAAACAGCAAAACATATAGTTTGTCCTTAAATATTATATAATTAATACCATTTCTGCCATTGTTGTGATAACCCATGGCCCAATTCTTCCTCACTGACTGACTAAAACTAGACTATTAAAAAGAAGAAAAAGGAGAAAAAAGAAAAAAAAAGGAACAAAAATGAATCCTCAATAGTTTTCATTCAGAATATATTTTAAAGACTCACTTAAATTTTCTCCTTCAATTTCACCAAATCTCAATTATATATCTCAATTCTTTTTCCAATAAAACTTTCACTGAATATTTTAACATCTGTTTTTATTCTAAGTGCTGTAGATGGCCACATAAGCATAGTGGGGGGAAAAGGTTCTGATTTTTAAGGCATAGTTTTCTTTTTTAGGCCCATAACGGGCCAAAATAATACATGATGTATATGAACAACAATCATTGAAATCGCAGGTTACATACATATTTTGAAATTGGAGTATTTTTTGTAGCATTAAATGTGAAGAGTAGCAATTTTGGTGTTTGGGTTTCTCGACAACTGCTCCACTTAGAGAAATGAGCTGTGATCTGTGTAGTTTTGGAAAATGGGTAGCTGGGGGGATCATCTTTAAAGAATCTTTTTCATGCTCATCACGAAATGCTTTTACAATAGGTTTATTTTGACTTTGTGTTTATAATTTTTTTTTTTTTTTACTTTTTGCTATAGGCTCTTTAAAAAAGTTGTTCTTCTGGATATTATTGATAGCTGGAACAAAATTCAAGTCCCTTGCTTGAATCTTTTAGCAAGCTATTCAGAGATTCTATATCCCCATTTACTCATGTTTTTTTCAAGGTGAATGAAACAACATACCCTGCTTTCAATATTTTCTCCAAATGCAAAACAAAAACAAAACAAAAAACTTTGAAACTTTACATCTTCTTTCAAACAATCCAATCACATTTACAGAAGTGTCCAAAAAGAGATGATGGATAATATCAGTGCCAGCACTATGTCATACAGCAACTTCCTCATATTCTTTGACAGTTTGTACATAATTTTCCATATCACCAAAAGTTACAAAAGGTTCCACAGTTTCCTTTAGCAAGCTGAAGCTTACTCTTCATTTGTCAATGTGCATAAAGGCTGCTTATAGCATAGCATGGCGTAAGCTATTTTTTAAGCAATAAATGGTTTGAGTCATCTATTTTGTCCTGAAATGCTATCTGTAGTTAACTGCACTGCTTATAAATGGTCATAGTAAATTCAGCATGAAAGAGAATACTACAGAAAAGACAGCAGCAGAAGCATTAGCATTATCTAATATTTATATATGTTATCAACATAACACAGCAGTAAAAGGTTTAAATGCATATCAATGGGTACCATGTCTAAAAATTACTATAGTACCTATTTAGTGTATTGGATATTTTTCTTAAAGAGTGTTTGCTGTAACTAGAACAGCATAATACATGATTTAGTACAGTTAATTCTTATTGATTAAATAATGTATTTATGTACTGAAGAAAGTGAAAAGGAGACAGATATTTTTTGCTTCATTTTGATCCCAGATTTAACATTTAAATGAAGATTCCAAAGGACCATGACATGTCATTATTTAACTGAAATGGGCTTCAAAATATTTAAAAGACAGTATGATTTGTATCTAAACAGCAAGGTGGCACCAGATACATGTAATGCTACTGGCCTATGACTCAGTTTGGAGCCAGAGTCCAAAATTGTGCCCCTCATTTACAGTCATGGCGATTATTCAACTTCAGAGAGAATTACCCATTTTATGGTTATCCTCTGCAAGTCATATATAAAGCAAAACAAAACAACAAACAGCAAATGCAATCGCTAAATACCTTTTTACAAGAGGTGCAAAAACAGTCATTTCTAACAATTAAACTGCCATTTACAGTAGATTGGGGTTTTTTTGTACACCTGCAGAGACTCATAAATGACAGGGGGAAATGCCCAAGGCAAATAGTCTCCAAGTGGATATTTACACAACGTGAAATTAACTGTACCATAGATACCCAGATAAAATAAACATTATCTTATGTTGTTATGAAATCAAATAGACATGATATAGTTTCATCATACTCAAAACTTGTAGGACCCCATCCCAAGCCTAAGTAAAAAGTAATCCCCAAATCCCTCTGCCCATTCACCCATTAGCTTCCTGTTACACAGAATAAATGTTTAGATTACTCCCACCCACCCTCAAATAAAGTGCACAGTCCATGGCAGACCATAGAATAATGCAACAGGAAAAGCCCCTTTTTGTGTATTATTATTTAAAAATAAAATACAAATAACAGAAATAAAACAAAGATTCAGCGATTCTCTGTATCTTGCAGAAAAAAGGAAAAGCGCAAAAACGCCCTGCTTGACTGTCACTTGTGTTAATACACGTAGCCTTCGTTGTAGGGGTGGGGGTTGCAGCAGCCCCCTTCCGGCATGTAGGCCATGCTCTCATCAAAGTGAGATAGAGGCACTGTGTCCTCCTCATTGATGTGACGTTCCATGTCTGTCTTCAGCAGTGGGCGCTGATTATCTGGAAAGGCCATGGAGAAAAGGGCTTCTGGATCACACACAAATTTGTAGACATATCTCTCTCCAGCCACCTGACGATAACATGGAAGAGAAAAACCCATCCTCACCATCGCCAGATGGAGAAGGACAGGGAAGGAAAAGAACAGAAACGTGGTTTAATATACCGGCAAGGATGGGTAACTCTGGCCCATAAAAAGCAAACAACTAATAGCAGATACACATAAAAAAAAAAAAAGTCTTTACATTGTGGAATAATCTACAATTCAGTCAAGGAAGATGCAAAATGTTGACCTTGAATAATAATTAATTAATTCCAGATATAGCTAGGAAGCACAGGAATTTGCTTGTTTTAATATACAGGTAAACTTACATTGTTGTTTTGAAAAAAAAGTCAATTATTTAATGCAGGCATTTCATATTGAAAGCTTTTTTCTGCATTTTGAAAGGTAGTATCTACAAATCTGTACTTTTAAGGTATACTGTCCCTCTTAATATTACATATCTGAAATGGTAGAAAAACTAAATTCAAAATTTAAAAGAAAAATGTGCTTTATTCTCAATAAGACTAGACTAGTGATTCACTGATTCACAGAGTAAATGGCTTCTGTACTTTTTGTCTTTGTTGGCACTGTGTATTAAAGAAAGAAAGAAAGAAGAAAGAAAGAAAGAAAGAAAGAAAGAAAGAAAGAAAGAAAGAAAGAAAGAAAAAGAAAGAAAGAAAGGATACATAGCCTCATTTAAATGAAAGATGGATCAAAAGGACAGTATCCTGGGTACATCACTTTTAAAAATGAAGGCAAGATGCATTAGACAGAGTTAAGGATGTGTGTAAAGTGTCAAATTGAAGTAAGAGGTGTAAAAAAGTGAAAGGAATTTAAAATACACAATGCATAGGGAGGAAATGAGAAAAAGAAATGTGACAACTGCCTGGAATAAAGAAATAGCATAATTTACAGGATATGACATACCCCAAACTTAAATTCTGAGGAGTAATGCTTCCCTAGAAAATTATAAACAACTGAATGAGATGAATACGCCTCTTGTTAATAGACAATGCTGAGATCCTCTCAAAACCCGGGGTGGGCCGGGGGGTGGGGTGGGTGGATGAATACAGTTCTTTCTATTAACTTTGATAGTCACTTTGTATGGGTGTGTAGAGGTATGAGATTTTAGAAAGCTGAAGGTGACACGATACCTCCATGTTCCTGTATATGAACAAAGCATTTGCTAGTTGATTTTTGACGTGGGGCAACAGTGTGTTCCTGGGTTATAAAGTATCGCTATATCTTTGAGGGAAAAGGAACAATTGCCAATGAACGCTGCTGCTCTGAATTCAACTTTTGAACATTTTTTTTTTGTTTTGCCCTGAATTTAAGTAAGAGGAACCACTTTAGAGAATTCCAATAATCTGAATGTACCTAGGTTTGAAAGAATGAACATGTAGTAGTTTTTATGAATTTGGACCTGTTTCTTAGACTACCTCTCAGTGGCCTTTGCTGTGAAATGGAGACAGGAATGGCGCCTCAGAAAGCCCGTTGCGAGGCTGGGATGGAAGTCTCCAGCACAGAGCACTGTGCCATAAAGAGGAGTCTGGCATACATTTATTTACTTTAGTCCTTCATACAAAGAAAACTAAGATCTTAAAGGTGAAATGATGAAATGACCATAAACATAAAAATAGGCACTATCAGGAACAAAGCTGAGATAGTAAATCCTAGTTTTCCTTTATTTTTTTCTTTGTTCAAAGTATTTGGAGAAAAAATAAAATAACATAAATGGCCTGCATACCTCTGAGTGTTTTATAATGTGCTTTGTTTTGTTTGGGGCTGTGGAGGAAGAGACATTTGCTTTAAGTACTGGACTTCCTTTGACGGGTTGCTATTGGCTATACTTAGAAATTATGTAATAAATGAATTAAAATGTGTAACATGTAATTAAGCTTATACAATCTCTTAAGACTCTGCCTTTCCTCACTGCTTCCTTCTGTATTGCTTTTGAATAAACATTTTTAGGGCTACTACTTCATTTGCTGGACTATGTTAAACGCTACTGAGTTTAGAACAAGGGATGACAACAAACCAAGGGGAATGATGTCTTCCATTATGAGTAATAGAAGTACTAATGTGAAAAATGCTGTACATTAAGTACAGCCAAAATGCAACACTGAGACAGACAGAAAAAACAGGAATTTTTCCAGGGAGATAAATCAAAAGTAAACAAGAAGATAGCTTTGGAGCTGTGCTTTCAATGGCTGGATATTTAAATTATGTTTTATCTCTTAAAAGTTCAGAAGTAATATAGGGATACTGAAGGATAAATTAGAAATTATCAATTAAGTGAAAACAAAGGGTCTATAATTATATCATCCAGAATATAATCACTGTTAACATATTGGTATATATTGTTCTAGGCATTTCCTAATTTTGAAATAGAAGTACACATAGGCATTGTCTGTAAGGTAAACATACACCGTTCCATTGTTTCTTACTTCTTCCGTATTACTAAAATTAATTACCGGTTTTCAATTGTTTTAACATGTTCAGATGTAAGTTATTTTTATTTTTCTCTAATCTTCTAATTTTCTGTATTACATACACCACATATGCCCACAAAGTTTTAAGTTAATGAACAAATATAGCCATATAAATATTTTCTCCTACATGTTAAAATATATAATTCAACATCATAGTTTTTGCTATTTAAAAAAGGACAGCCTAGTTTTCCTCTGAATGACTATACTAGAATTTACTTGAACATCAGAATGGTAGGCATCTGAGAATGTGATTAGCTGGGTGCAGTGATGCAAACCTGTAGTTCCAGCTACTCAGGAGGCTGAGGCAGGAGGATTGCTGGAGCCCAGGAGTTCAGAGATACTTTACATTGTGCCAGTTACAATGTAAAGTATCTCAAGTACATTATTTCATTTAATAATCACAGCAACTTTAATGAGGTAAGAATATCACCATTTACTAGGAAAATAATCTGTTCAAGAATGTAGTCTGGTGAGAGGCTAGCATTCAACCCTAATTCCTGACTGCCTTATCTGTTACTACTGTGCAATACTGCCCAGGGACACTGCTGAGCGCCATCTGTGACAGCCCAGGTGATGTGCCCCTGCATTAGGAAGATGGTGGTGAAAAGAAAGGAATGGAATGTATTTGAAGGATCTGACTACAAAAAGGTAGGTGAGAGAAAGGGAGGAATTAGAAATGACCCCAGGGTTGAGATGAAAAAGACAGGAGGAGCAGGTAGTAAACAGTTATACATTTTGAAGGCGTGATTCAGAAAACAGGAAGCAAGCGAAAATCCAAGTCAGCCTTTTCTTTTAAGGGTCATGGAAGTTCTAACGTCTGAGCCAGCAAATTCTAGAGCACTGAGATAATATAACTATGGTGACATAAAAATGTGCCACAATCTATGACATGTAACTATGTTTACGAACCCTAAAGTAAACAAATGATACAAAATAAAACTGTAATGTTCATAATAGGTAAATCACAGACTTGGTTCACAGTCAAAGCAATTAGATTTCTGTACACTTGCAAAGCTAAAGGGTGTAATAAAAACAAATATCCACGTTTTATCTTCATTCATTTATTTATTCCTTTCTTCAAAAATTTTATATTTTATTTTAAGTGTAATTCAATTGTTTTATCTCTACTCTTTTTTAAAAAGCTACTTTTGGCCAGGTGCATTGGTTCGTGTTTGTAATCCTAGCCCCTTGGTGGCCAAGGCAGGCAGATTACCTGAGGTCAGGAGTTCAAGACCAGACTGGCCAATATGGCGAAACGCCATCTCTTCTAAAAACACAAAAATTAGCTGGGTGTGGTGGTGTGCACCTGTAGTCCCAGCAACTTAGGAGGCTGAGGCAGGAGAACTGCTTGAACCTGGGGGACGGAGGTTGCAGTGAACCAAGATCACACCATTGCACTCTATCCTAGGCGACAGAGCTAGAATCTGTCTCGAAACAAACAAACAAAAAGCTACTTTCAAATATTATGGGAAGCTCATTTGAAATAAAATATATTGAACTTCCACCAACCAAATGAGATCAAATGTTCATTTTTAATGAATGGTTTAGGATGTCAAACTATCAGATGATAAAACTAGGCAAGATTTGAGGCAAGGAAAAAAATGTTTTTACAAGTGAGAAAAAGAAATGTCTGTTTTAAGAATCAAAACAAGAAAAAAGAACAAATTTATTCTAAAGATTCTTTATGGCTATAAACAAAAGCATTTCAAAATTGTATAATTGTAGACAACATGCAATAAAAACTTCTGAAGATAGATGTGATATTAATACTAAAACAATCTTTTTTAACCATGTGCAGCAAAGTAGGACCTTCCAGAAAGCCTATTATTCTGAATACAAAATCACTATACATTTGTCTACAATGTCCATGCATTTATACATAGAAAGGCTTGTAATACCAAAACCAAGAGCTAAGCATTTGTTAAAATGAGTGAAAACCTTGCTTCAGCAATGCAATGATATGTGGCCTTTAAAGTATGACGTGCAGATTAATGTGCAACATTTCAATGAATTTTAATGCTGTATTAGCTGCTCACCTTTTGCATAATTCCTTTCTCATAGTAATAGCGGAGTGAACGGCTAAGTTTATCATAGTTCATAGCTGGCCTGTTTTTCTGAATGCCCCAACGTCGGGCCACCTGCCGCAAAACAGAATTACATTGTAGTGTTAAGTATTAACTTATCAGCATATTTCATAAAAATTATCTAATTAATTAATTACTTCCAAACCCACAAAAATGTCCAACTCAAGGATATAAGTAAAGTAGCAAGAGCTATCGTAATCTGGATTTCCTGTGTCCTGGGTTTTTTGTTTTTTGTTTTCTTTTTGAGACAGAGTCTTCCTCTGTCACCCAGGCTGGGAGTGCAGTGGCGCGATCTTGGCTCACTGCAACCTCCGCCTCCCGTGTTCAAGCAATTCTCCTGCCTCAGCCTTCTGAGTAGCTGGGATTCCAGGTGGGCCCCACCACGCCCGGCTAATTTTTGTATTTTTAGTAGAGATGGGGTTTCACCATGTTGGCTAGGCTGGTCTCGAACTGCTGACCTCAGGTGGTCCACCCACCTTGGCCTCCCAAAGTGTTGGGATTACAGGCGTGAGCCACTGCGCCTGGCCTGGTTTGCATTTTAAACCAGGCGTGCAGTGATCCTTCTGAAACACCACAATAGAATTATTTGTCACTATTGTTTTGGATACAAAATTAAATGGAAATAAGGAAATGTTTTTACAACAGGAATGAACAGGCTACAGTTCACCAAAATGAGGCATGTTTTTCATTCTGAGATATACTGTCTGTTTTATCCTTCTTGGTTTTTCAGACAAAAACTATAGATAAAGAGCAGCTTAGTGATCTCCTTGTAAAGGTGTTTTACTGAGGTTATGATAAGCCAAAGGAAAAAAGATACTCTCTGCTCAATACTATATGAAAGAGTGAACAAGTGACAATGTGTGTAGCAGAGGAAACAGTATACAAATTAATAAGCCGAACTGCAAATACTTTTTATTGCCTAAAGCAGCAGCAGAATAAAACTGTGGGCAATACTAAACTGATGAATTAAGCATTCATTCAGAGAACAGTAATTGGATGCTAAAAATAAGAAGGAAGTGGAAAAGGTCACCATGTATATGAGTCCACAAACAAAAATCTCTAAAGCAGAATGTCTACTCTGTTGTTTAATAAAAAAACTCAGAGCTTTTTATTATGTGGCTTTGGAGAGCAATGTATCTAAGAGTTTCTCAATAGCGCTTTAAAAAAAAATCCTCTCTCCTCAATGTATAATATCCCTACCTCATCACCACCCCAGGCTAGCCAAAGCAGTATACAGAATAGTGTAGCTTGCTTTTCCTACCCCAGCTAAAGTCACTCTCTCATTAATTTCCACTTTTTATTAGTCTGAGAAGAAACTGCAGCTGCCATGCAAACCTAGGCAACCCCAAGAGGACATTATCTAATAGGGCTAGGGAGTGCCTTCATTTCCATAAAATTCCAAGTTGTTGCTATGTAATATATACTAAAATAGAATGCTTTTCAAAGAGATCATTCTGTCTCTCTTCGCTTTATTAGTAATAACCTTTCTCCAGGTATTTTTTTTCTTTTAGAAATACTGATCCTAGCTATTTTCTCTCTCAGTAATTTTTATTCTCTGAATGAAGACATAAAGTACTTTAATGACATGCATCAGTATGTTTTTTAAGAGTAGAGAGATGTGATGTAACAGGGACAACATCATATATCCCAGCAGACAATCACAGTGGCAGGTACATCTTAATTTTCCAAAGATAAATCTTTTTTAATGTAAATCTTCTGAGCAATAGTGAATTGAAGCGGGGGTGGGGAGGCTGGGGGGAGGCAATAAGAAATGAAAGCATTTTCTAAAGAATATTTCATTCAAAAACCTAACTATGGACATCAGTGAACCTTTAATAAGCGTAGCAGCCCAACTACATGCAAACCTGGAGGAGATGTGAAAATAAAGTATTAGTATCTCCTTAAACAATAATTTCTGAATCCTTATTCATTTATAAATGATTATTTTCTAGAAACTCACCAGGATGCACCTAGAAAACAAAATACAACAACTTTAAGACAATGTTGTGGAGGACTCTGGAGAGAGAAATATGATCTTTAAAAATACCACAGAGTTTGACGCTTCTCACGCCGGTTCATTCTCAGCATCACGGGTATTAGCGGACATTTAAAAACAATAGAATGTATTCTTAGAGTTGTTTTAGTGTGATAGTCCTCATAAAGTTGAGGTAAATGGGAGAGAGCAATATGCTTAAGAGATGCAGACACGACAAAAGTTTTAAATTAACAGCATAAATAATTCCAGGCCAGGTAGACCAACCACCAACTAAGAAAGTTCATTCAGCCTTCACATACGACTGACCAATCGCCACCATATCCAACACCACTCAAAGTCAAGGCATAGTTTGCAATATGGAGTGGGAAAAATGGTGGGAAAACTTCCAGTGACTTCCTTATAATACGCCTTCAAATGAAAACTTAAGTTGTTAGCGAAGAGAGTAAAAAGATGATAGCACTATGGCATTCACCCTTATTGTCAAATAAATTAAATAAGACAATGTAATAGTTCAAGCATTATTCAACTTACTTTAAAATATCATGCTTGAATATGTAACACTGAACCTGAAAATAACAATCACGGCCTGGCTATCAGACTTTCTAGTAACTCTTCCAGCTCAGCAAGCTTCAATTTCATCAAAAGACTTTTATACTGAGTCTTATAGACGACTTTCTATGTTAATAATTGTTTCCCGGCCAGGCACAGTGGCTCACACCTGTAATCCTAGCACTCTGGGAGGCTGAGGTGGGCAGATCACCTGAGGTCAGGAGTTCAAGACCACCCTGGCCAACATAGTGAAACGCCGTTCCTACTAAAAATACAAAAATTAGCTGGGTGTGGGGGTGCACACCTGAAGTCCCAGCTACTGGGGAGGCTGAGGCAGGAGAATCACTTGAACCCGGGAGGCAGAGGTTGCAGTGAGCCAAGATCGCACCCCTGCACTCCAGCCTGGGTGACAGAGTGAGATTCCATCTCAAAAAAAAAACAAACAATTGTTTCCTGGAACAATTCCCTAGGAGTCATGACTAATTCAAAAATAATATTTCATTATCTCAAATATCTCAGAAAAAGAGATGTTATGTGTTTTCTAAAGTTACCCTAAACACACTGAGCAGATAATCTGTGCAGGTCTGGAGTCTCACTCAATATCATTTTAAACTGCAAGATGAAATATAAAGAAATGGAACCCATCAGTAATTCCAATAAGATGGCTTCAGAGACATTTTTCACGGACTGTGCTGACACAGGCACCCAATGAGCTGCTAGGCAGTAGAGGGAACAGGGTGATCACAGGTCACAAAGACAAGAAATTTCACAAACCCTTTCCAAAGAAGAAATTTAAACAAGACCCTACAGTCATTGCCTGATGGAAGTAATTGCAACAGTCAGCAATGCAGCAATCAGATATGGGATGTTTCATTTTGAACAAAAGCCTTAGGAGACATTCAGTGCTTATTGCACAATTCCCATTGAGTTAGTTATTATTTGGAAATGCTCTACTGACTCTGAATTATCCAGCCTCTTTTTAACTTTATGAGGCTGCTACAGAAGAGTTGTCTAAATGTCAGTCTGTTGTATGGAACAGATGTAATTCTACTTCTTCCCTCCATTTAAAAATCACAGTAACTCAGAATTTGACGAAACTTAATGGTCATCTGGTGAAATCCCCTACTTATTCAAATCTGAATATCGTAAAAGTCAACAGTTGCTATATAAAAAGCTTAATCATTTGCAAAAGAATTTTTCTTCTTCTGAGTGGATCAAGAAATACTGGCATAATTCAGTAATGTTCCCTATCTTAACAAATATATGGCAGGAATAACAACAACAAAAACCTCTGCTCAGTTTATTTTAATCACAGGTGAAGGGAAATAACTGTTTAACTGATATAAATCCCTGTAGAATGTGCTCAGTTCCAGCATGAACCAACTCTTGCAGTGATTACTAACATCTTCCATGAGGTGAAGAGCACACACTCCCATCATGCGAAAGGGCTTTCAAATTACATTGTTAAATGCTTCTAGTCTCAATTTGTTAGTGCTTAACATTTTTGTGGTTCTTTCACTTACATCATTTAAGAGTATCTATGAAAAAACTAATCTTCTTTGACAGCTAAGTTAATTTTAAACACACTACAGCATTCAAACACCCAAACATCATCCTAGATAATGAAAATTTTCAAATACTGACATTGAGTCTTCTGTGTGTGCGTGCTTGATGTGGGGCAAGGAAGATACTGCAAAACTCACCCTCTAGTGTTACTAAAGTATTGATATAAACTGAAGGAGACTTGACTGTTCTAACCAGTGCCTTTTATTTCATAATTTCAGTACATTCTTGAGTCAGATAATCTCTTAAATTTTAAGAAGTTATGTAACCTTATCTTCTGGACATCAAATTAGGGCATGTTATCTGATTATAATGGAATACGTGGTTTAATAAAGACAGAAAATTCAAGACGATGGACCCAGTAGTCAAGGGTGTGGATGTTCAGTGTATATGAAAATCACTTTGGGTTCAAACATTTTTTAAACTTACTGAATTTTTCAATATTACTGAGGTGTTTAGATTCAATACCTAATATAATCAGTTAGAGGTATGTTCGCTAAAAATCTTCCATAGCTTTTTTGGCTGATATAAACTACAGTCAATTTTAATAGTAGCAGAGAAAGTATCTTTAGTAATGAAGACACAACAACTTGATATTAACTTCACCTTTCCATCAGCAGTCCAAAATGCTATTGATGAGTTATGCTACAGGAACAATAGTAGCCTTAAGCCTAAAGCTAGTTCTGGGAAGAATAAAAACTGAACTGAGAAATTCTTCATGGAAATACTCCATTAGTATGTGGGGAGTGGGAAGGAGGGGACAATTGAAGTTAGTTGAAGGTGTCCTCCATTTCTCCGTACAGTATTATCTCTGTCCCGACTCTTCTTATTTTAGTAATTTTTTATGTGCTGTGGCAACATTTTAAACTTCATCCCAACCTTCCAATGGAGTATGCCAGTCCAGCTGACTTGGAACAAGTGTCACGGACAAAGGAAAATGTTTCTACCAGGCCTGTGTCTTGTAAGAGACACTTAAGGGCTGAGAATTTTCCACTGTTGCCCTTGCATCCCTTTATTCGCCACAGCTGTTTTTCCCTAATCTTCTTTTGAACGTAACTTTGGCCTCTAAATGCTCCTCTCCAACCCTCATGACAAAATCCAAGTTGTCCAAATAATGATTGCTAATTTGAAAGAATCATTCGCCCATCCCCCAACCAGTGGACTTCTGCAGACATCGTTCCTCTCCCCTAAGGACCATAAAACCTCCCTCCTGCCTCTTTTCTCTAATTCAGGTGCTCCTTTAGAAAGCCAGACATTCTTAAATAAAGGTGCAAAGCATGCTCTTGTTAATTTTCTCCAACATCAGTTTTGCAGGATTGTATACAACTGGAAGGAACATGCAATACATTGGTGATTTTAAGGGTAGACATGTTTTATCTTTGCATGCTTTTTAATTCAGAAAGTTTCCCTAAAGTCTTGAAATGATTAAGAATACATTTTTGGTATATTAATCAAATATGTCAGTTTCTTTATGTTATAACATGTCTGAGTGTCCTAATTAAAATCTATTAAACTAACCTCCTCAGGCTCAATCAGTTTAAATTCCATGCCTCGACCAGTCCAGGCAATAAAATGAGAATTTGAAGGGTCATCCAGAAGAGCTACCAAAAACTGCCAGAGCTGAAGTGATCCTCGCCGTTGGTATGTGGGTCCTTCCCGATACATTCCTGGCTCTTGTTTGATGTCTCCTAAATTAAAACATTTTTAAGTTTCTATTATTAGCAATACTATGCTATCTTACATAAAATGTACATTAAATCAATCACTAATATGGTTAAACCACAATCAACCACTTTATGCATGTTTATGAAATATATTATTACCATTATAGAGGAATTTAAAATAGTTAAATGGTTGAATATAAACGAGCAAGCTGTACAAACTTACAGATAACTATATATAACACAGGTGCAGAATAAATCCTGTGTCAATATGAATGACACACATCATTTACTTACAAAAATATTGTGGAACTATCTTTTTTTAAAATTGACTTCTTTAAAAACCATCGTATCTAATCAGACTTCTTTGCTTTTATTGTTAATGCTATTACCCACTGCTCTAGGCAACACTGAAGAGGGAATAATCAATCTTAAGCTCTGGGCATTTGATTCATACAAATTAAATTCTGCAAACTATAATTTATAAATATCTTATTGACCTGCTCATGACAGACTATTGAAAATTTTAATGCAAATATTTCAAAGCAAATTTAATAGTATCCTAAACTGAGTTAAGTAATCTTCACTTTATATAAATAAGGAAAATCTTGTGGGTAATTCAGGGCATACTGCATTATCATAGTACTACCCTTCCTTCACCGCATCATATACCTTCCTACTAAAGCTACTCCTTTTTCAACTGGTAACAAAAATTCGCTCTCATTTTTCTTTACCTCTTGTTTGTACTTCACTCACTTGAATTTAACTTGCTATTGTTTTTTCTAAAAGTCCAACTTAAAAATGCATGCACGAGAGATTTCTGTAAGTATGTATTTTTAAGCACAAAAAGTTTGTGTTACATTTATTTGATATTCATATCTAGTGTAAAAATCTGTTAAATAGAGCACAGCAATAAAGGTGTTCATGTTGCAATGCTTCTGGTATAAATCTGGTCAGTTATATTAATTTTACAAAAAAAATACAAAGTTTTATGACTTCTGATTATTTACTTCCATCTCGAGCCACATGTCTCAAAAATATGTGGAACTGCTCACATTGGGGATTGAGTGTCTAGGGCCCTGCAAATATATCATTGTTAATGCATAAATTGCTCTTGCTCTTCTCCACTAAAGAAACAATTCAGACAAAATATATCTAAGCCTATGTAGTCATACTAAGTGTGAATTATAAAATAGACCAAATTGCACACTTTCTAAAACTTACCTATGGTCAGTAGAGAGACATATACCTCTTAAAATAATTACAGAAAGGGCAACATTTGAAAAACCTAAACCAAAATATGAAATGTGTGAGTCAATAGCTGCTAAAATCATTATGTTGTTTTGGTCTTAACATGATAATATAGAAGTGTATCTTCATATTGATTTCAATGACAGTTTTATTTATCTCAGTTTTTCCTTCTGAGATTTACAGTTTTTTTTTATGGGAGTAACTGAGTAATTATGCAGATAGAGTGAAACACTTAAATTTTATAGTCTCTATATTGCTTCTGCCTATAAATGTGGCTCATCACACTGACCATGTACAGTGAAAAAATAACCCCCTCATTTTTCTTTCTTCTTGTTCTACATTACTTATAAAATACAAGACAAATACTATCTTCCAAAAAATGCTTTATTAGTGTAAAATTTAAGAGTATTTAAAAGTCGAAGGGAATAATCAAGGCAGCTTGTCCCCTAAATATTAGTGTGACTTTGGCCTGTCAGATTATATTGCAATTCTGTCCATAATTTTGAGATATTTTTCTTCCTTATATGCCCTTACTAATTTTCAAGATCTCTGAAAATATGAAGCTCACCAAACACGAAAGAAACTAATGAAGGTCATTCCAAGAATAAGAGGCTTTATATACTTTGTCTAAGAGAAAATGCTGTATTTTAAGAATTCTGATGCTCTGCTAATGTTGCTAAATAGTACGGTTCACCCCTCTGAAATGCAAAGCTTAAAGCTAACATCTATTGTAGAATAAAACCAAAAATGTGATTCCTATAGTTTTTTTTTTTTTTTTTGACTTTGAATGAATTTAGAAATTAAAAGGAGGATAAAGAAGCAGATCTTCCCTAGACTTACCAGACCTTCTGAGAAGGGTAAAGGTAGCAGAAAGCTCGGGAAGATGGGGTAATCTTCAAGCAACTAATCAGAAATTGAAAAGCAATCTGAGCATGTACATTGCTGTTTAAATAATGACAATTTAAAACTTTAGAGAGCACCCAAGTATTTATAGCCATGATCCCCAAAGTTTGTGCAGTTAATCAGAGGGCCCCTGCTCGTTTCCTGTCAAACGATCAAAGAAGGAAATATGAAAACCACTCTGAAGAACCACTAAATCAGTTAACTGTTTACTTTTTACCCAACCTTCCTAAAGATGCCAACTTTTGTCACCTTTGTAAAAAAAAAAAAAAATTCAATTTAACTTGACACCCTTTTCTAACATCTGAGACCTTTGCATTGCAATAGCAAGTGATATTAAAAGGTAATGCTTTCCTAACTCCCTTTTAAGCAATTACGAAGTCATGCTACATTAATAACATACATCTTCCCCAGTAAAAAAAAAAAAAAGGGGGACTAACAATCACTAACTAAATGGGCAGTTATGTTGTTCCTGTGTTCCATAATGCATCTTTTCATGAACAATGAAAGAAGAGAGGCGGCGTTAGTCATTGGTCCATCCACAGCAGCACGTTTTCTGCTCTGCTTTGTTAATTACAGGATCAGCTTTCAATAAATCTCGAATAACAAGCTGCATGTGCTCAGCAGGGCAATGGAAAGCCCCCTCTTAAGCTACACAAAGCTCAGCAAGAATGATGCTCTTTGGCTATTTCTCCAAAAATGAACTCTCTCCTAACATAAAAGAAAAGGTTTCTTACTGGGGCAAGGAAGAGATAAATTGTAATAGGTCAACGTTAGCTAAAATAAAGTGCATGATGAATTATGTGCATAGGAATCTTTAAGTAGGGACGTCCACTGTTTTCAGAAGAAGTGAAAGTAATCACTCCATCTTTAAAAAAATCAAAACTTGAGGCAAAGTGTAAAACTTACCATCGAATTTTTCTGGGACTACACAGGTGTCATCATAGAACTGCCTGGGGCCCTTTTCAAACATACAGCCTGTGGATGATAAAGGAATACATTTATTCATGATAGAAATGAAGCTCACAAACACTTAAAATATAACCATTTAACATAAAAATTGTGATAGAAAATGACTCAGCCACCACCTTTCAGTTCCTTGACCCCTGGACACATTACTTAACCTCTGTGCCTCAGTTTCCTCATCTATTAAATGGGATGACAGTAACACCACTTATCATGTTATAGGGTTGCTGTAGTTTAGAGTGATGCCTAGTACACAGTGAAATATAAAAGTTAGTTATTTATATTGTTAACTCAAGCCAGAGCTCACCTAAATATTGGCAAGGATTTATAATGCATCGTCTCCTTTTACACATTCATCTAAATTTTATTGTTCAATGAAAAAGTGAGAAAGCAAGGTGAATTACCGGTATTCACATTATATTATTAGTCTGATGCTCTGAGACAGATTTATTTTATCCCCTTACTTTCTTGTAAAAATATTTAGGTGGGTTAACCTTCCTGTACTCAATTAGCAAGATAAAAGGAAAAAATAAGTTTCCCTTTTTTTTTTTCTGCTGTAAGTCCACAGAAAAAAAATGCAAAATAAATCAACAGCTTTTCATAATAATTTCCTCTCTCAAATATCCTTCACTGTGAACTTTCGTTGTTGCTATCTGTAACTACCAGGAATAAATTTCATAGAGTTTACTTTTATTTCTCAAATGTATTGGTCTTTATGGTGGGTATATAATACTAACAACAGAAGCAATGATAATTACATTGCATTTGTGCAAACCTTTTAATTTCAAATATTTTACATTTACCATCTCATACTACCCTTTAAAATTCTACTAATATCATTTATACAAAATAACCAATATTAGACCTAGCCTAAAAGAATGCATCCAAGTCGATCCTATTAAAGAGATGTAGAGTGTTTAGGTTAGGAACCATGCACATATTTCAGAAATCCTTTACTGACGATTATATCCAGATGAAATCATTTTTACCATTACTTTTTAGGTATCAAAGTCCTTTAGAGGCAAAGCTTTCCTACCACGGTTACCACAAACCTGTCTACGAGAAAACTCTTTCTCTAGGTCTCCTATGTGAAATCTCATTCATATAAATTATTTGTCCAAAAATATAAAATCCAGAACATTTAAAGGTGAAAACCTTTAAATCGATGGTATTTTACTCCAAAACTATGACTAGGTCTGTAAAAGCAAAACCAAATATTCCTCGAAGATACATTTCAGTAGCAGTAAAGTCGGCTAATCTATAAAGCATATGTTCTATTTTAAAAGGATGTGGTTGTTGACAAAAAAGAACACAGAAATCCACTTTTCAGTTGTTTCTATGCATATGACTCATGTTAACAACAAGATAGCACTACTTGAAACATCTTCTTTTTACTTTGGAGATAGTCTTAAAACAATTGCTTAGGGAACATAAATGATTTTTCCCAAATAATATAATGATTAATTAAATGACTTCATATTTGGGATGTCTGATTATTCTGAACGGTATTTACACGGAATTTCAATGGTGGACAACTTAACTTCTGTTCTGCTGGGATGAGCCAGGAAGCCTTCTTGCCTCATATAAATGGAGTGGCAGCTAGGCACTTCTGAAAGAGGAGACAATATTGGTCAAAAAGTCTGGAACTGAAATGCTGCGGTTATCAATGGACAGGGTGCAGACAGAGAAGATACAGAAACGGACACAGGTTCCCATGTGGGGAACATGTCAACATATAATCAACATTTCAGGCAGGGCCCACACATGAAAGGAAAGAATGAAGAGTATATATCTTGGTGAATGCTGATTCTCTTGAATAGGAAGGTGAATTCAAAGTTTTACCCAAATAAACCTTGCTAAAGGTCAGCTCAAACAGCCACCCACATGAATGTGATGGTGTCCTTGAAACAGGGTCACAAGTTTTAAATATGCACCAGGACATTTAGCAAATACATTTGTATAATCCCATAGCATTCTATGAATATAGCAACATTTGAAATACTTAGAAGCTTTCAAGTTGAAAATACTGTAAAATGTATTATCAAAAGTTTTATTATGCTATTATACTATGCCTTCTTCATATGAAGTATTATGAAGCATATAATTCTGACCATATAAAAGACAGAGTTAACACTGTTTCCTGATATCTGCATTTATAATAGGGTTGCAGTATAGTTAATCTTTCGGGTTACCAAATAGTTAGCAATCCATTTTAGCTCAACTTCTTAACCAGTGGTACTTCAAATTAATTTTTAATGCTATTTTGATTTATTCCCAGACATAAGGTCCCTTAAAGCAGCTGGGGCTGGAAGGGACAGTGTTAATAACTCTGCCATCAGCTCAGCAGCTGCTTTGAGGCAAGCATTTTGTTGAACTAATGTTGACACCCTGCCACAAAATACTTTTATTGACTGCTGCACACCTGGATTGCGGCTATAAAAACAGCTGGCTGACTCTGGAGGCAGCTAGAGGAAAACAGATAGGCTAAACTCTATTACATATAAGTGTGACTAAATGCAGTCTTTCCTTCCCAGAGTGGGAGAAAAGGAGGGAGAAAGGAAGTGCAAACATTTCTGAGAAGTTCACTATTTAATGTCAAAGAACACCTTATAAAAGTGTTTTAACATATTACAAAATTAGCATAATCCTGGAAAACTAGGTATTTGACATCAGATTTGAGATCTGATGAATAATTTCACTAATACATACCATCTCTATTCAAATAGCTGATTTGTTTATTGCTATATTTACTTTATAACATTCTTAATAAATTCTAATCTATGATATTTAAGATATACTGATGTAAAATTCATAATAAATTAATAACTTATATAATAAGGCTAATGCCAGAATCTCCATTACACTTCCAAAGGCCAAAACTTGTGAACTCAAAAAAGCAATGGATGGCAATTTAGAAATATATGGAATACGACTCTGTTTTTGCCAATTCCTGTTAACTATTTATACTCTAGTGTAAATAAAATTAACATCTAGCTCTTAAAATGGATACACTTGGCTAGCATTGTTTAAATCTGGTCTATACTTAAAATTGGTGTCCTTTATACAGTCCAGAGAAGCCTGAAAAAATATGGCTAAGGGGAGATTATCCCTATAAAGTAAGTAAAGTCTTGTTATCCTTAAGTGATATCAGTTAATTTATGACTATCAGAGTGGGTCAGACTCTAATCAAATTGTAGAAACATTTCCAAAGTGATTATTCAATCAAATGACTAACATGGTTAATTAGGAGCCATAAACATTGCTCTGAAGTTCATCAAAGTAATGACTTGCCCAGAAAAATTACTGCTAATTAAATTGCCTGCTGCTTTCATTTCTACCTTATCTAATAAAAAATCCAACCAATGAAGTTTGGCATTACATTTTAACTTTTGTTAAATGCTTGACTATGATCCAAACTAGCTAAGCGGCGACTTCAAAGGCAAATGTTTTGTGGCAGAGGAAGGAGGCATTGCATATACATTCACTTCTGTTTCTTCACAAATAAAATGTACATAGTTCAACAACGGTAACAAGATGTAGTTTAACCCATGCAAAAAATATTAAGATGACAGCATATTCACACTGTCCTATTATGCATCCACAGATTATAGTTTTAGGATCATTAGTACAAGTACAGCACAATGGTTATAAACAGGCACCTTGTCATCTGATAGAACTGATTTTGAATCTCAGTTCTGACACTGCATGGGAGTATGACATTTTGTTGTTATTTAACATCTCTAACTCCCAACTTCCTCATCTGTAAAATGGGAATAATAATAATGACATCCTTAAAAGGGTTGTTGGGAGGACCATATGGAGTAAGTTACGTGCAACATTTTGCACAGTATCTGCACACTGTAAGAATTCACCATATGGGAATTATTAATAACACTCTATTTTTAAGTGATCCTCACAAGTATTTAAACTAAGTACTTTAACCACAGTACTTAAAACTAGAAATAATTATATATCTAAATAAGTTACATTTGTTATCTTACTCTGCTGTTCTTAAATTATATGAGATGACTGATTTGTTGATTATTAGTGTACCTATTCTGGAATATTTTTCACAAATCTATTAATCTATGATATCTAAAATACAATAAAATTCATTATAAACTTATAAGATTTAAGCCAGACTCTCCAGTAGATGCTTTAACTATTTGGGGGTACCTCTTTTTTTTTTTTTTTTGAGACAGTCTCGCTCTGTCGCCCAGGCTGGAGTGCAGTGGTGCGATCTCAGCTCACTGCAAGCTCCGCCTCCTGGCTCACACCATTCTCCTGCCTCAGCCTCCTGAGTAGCTGGGACTACAGGCGTCCGCCAGCACGCCCGGCTAATTTTTTGTATTTTTAGTAGAGATGGGGTTTCACCATGTTGACCAGGCTGGTCTCGAACTCCTGACCTCAAGTGATCCATCCGCCTCGGCCTCCCAAAGTGCTGGGATTACAGGCATGAGTCACCTCGCCTGGCCGGGGGTACCTCTTTTGAGCTTCTTTTTACAGTATTACCCCCTCATGTTAGCTCCTAAAGGGCTCTGGCTTTAAAAGTTTTAAATTAAATCTAAAAATTAAATTATGTAAATTTAATTTAGAACAAAGAATTTTATTTGTTTCAAAACTTGTGGATCAAAGACCTCTATGACATATTAGTACTGGCCAAATCAGCTTACAGAAATTAAACTGCCTATAATTTGTTACAGATGAGTTCATGGTGATGAAAGCTGATCTAATATGCTGTAAAAATTCAAAGCAACAAAGCACTGCTGTCATTTTAATGCACTAATCAATGTAGTGGAAGTTAAGAATAATAAACTAACAACCCAAACTATCTAATTTGATTAGTCTTCACGTTTAGTAACATCAGTAAAGTTCTCTTCAAATTAAAATACACAGACAAGAAACTAAAAAAAAAAAAAAAGAAAAAAAACTTACTTTCTTCTCTGTCTCTTGATTTGCATTTTCAAGCTATGCTGGGAAACATAATATTGATTTGGGAAGCTTTACCAAAGGTTTGACCACAAAGTGCAGTTTTGAATTTGCACATTTAAAATTGCTAGGCACTCTCTGATTTGCATATTTGCTGCCTCTATGGCAGAATGGAGGCTCTCCTTTAGGGGACAGTTTGCTTAAAATTTCAAGGAGCTACATCAGGCCACGGCGAAGAGAAAAGATTTGCCACAATTGTCTGAAATATCTGTACAGAGGTGGCTGAAATTGCTCTGCTATCAAATGGTGTGTAAATCTGGAATTATAACATATTATAACCTCTAAATAAGGGAGAAAAACAAGTCTCTTTCATTTGATGCTTTTGGTTAAATTCCTCTAGCAATAATGAGTGTATAACTTAATTAAGCATTCGAATCTCTTAGAGTAAATGAGAAATCTCAGTAAAATATAAATATGTTTGATGTTGTATTTTAATGTGGTTTTGCTTTCCTGTAAGTATACAGTGCAAAGCTGGATTGATTATACACTTCACTAACTCCTTGTGGAGGTGATATGACAAAATCAAGCCCACATAAACTTGTCTATTGTATATTGATGATTTCTAAAACTTGGCACATAAAATATCCACAGCCAAAATGTGTATGTAAACACATACCTGAAATTATCATATACTCAGTAAAAAATGTGTGTGTGTATCAATGCATACCTAGGAGTTTCAACTAGTTTTTCAAAAACATTTGTCTATTATGTAAAAAATACTGAGTTATATTAAGAATTAATGTCACCAATCTCATTCAAGAAAGATGAGCATACTGACAGATCTTGCCAATATTCTATCTCTTTTAAACTTAGTACTTTACTAGATTTTTTGTTTGCTTACTTCTTCTCATTTGCTGTTAAGCTCATAGTTTATGTTTAAAATCCAAAGGTTTACAAGGGTGCATAAATAACCTGAGTTTTATGCAGATGTGTTTAAATGCAAAGGCATCACATATATGCCATACTTTTAGCCTGCTTTTCCAATTGTCACATGTCAAATTGAGTGCAGTCAATTGAGAAAACTTATTTCATAAAGTTTCCTAGAATGAATGATAATGGAAATAAATTTTTTTTTTACCACTTTTACCATATGACTACTCTATTGTAGAACAAGTCTAAAAGTAATTATCTTCCAGAATAAGGACATATATATCTGAATTCATGTGAGAATGATAGCAAAAAAGTCAAGTTTTATAAGACCTATTTGCTGTTCATTAGTAAGCTCAATGTGAATATAACATCTTAGTTACTAAACTTGATGTGAATGTAACATCTTAGCTACTGAACTGGATGTGAATATAACATCTTAGTTACTGAACTTCACATGAATGTAACATCTTAGCTACTGAACTGGATGTGAATATAACATCTTAGTTACTGAACTTCACATGAATGTGACATCTTAGTTACTGAACTTCACATGAATGTAACATCTTAGTTACTGAACTTCACATGAATGTAACATCTTAGTTACTGAACTTCACATGAATGTAACATCTTAGTTACTGAACTTCACATGAATGTAACATCTTAGTTACTGAACCTCATGTGAAGAAGGCAGCAAAGCTGGAGAAATCCTGACAAGGGAGTGACAAATTTAGTATTACCTCACTCACACTTAGATGGGATCTTTCTCTTTAGGGTTTTAAGTAAACTGTGAATATAAATAATGTAAAATCTGCAGAGATACTTACTTCACAATAGCTCAGATGTACTGAATCTACTATTGATTGAGTATAGGGGGAGAACTATGTTAATTTTTAGATGGTTTTAATATGCTTGTAATAGCATTTGCAAAATCTTTAAAAAAGAGAGAGAAAAGTAGGGGTCAGAGGTGGTGGCTCACGTCTGTAATCCTAGCACTTTGGGAGGCCAAGGTGGGCAGATCGCTTGAGGTCAGGAGTTCCAGACCACCCTAGCCAACATGGTGAAACCCTGTCTCTACTAAAAATACAAAATTTAGCCAGGCATGGTGGCGCGTGCCTGTCATCCTAGCTACTCGGGAGGCTGAGGCAGGAGAATCACTTGAACCTAGGAGGTGGAGGTTTCAGTAAGCCGAGATTGTACCACTGCACTCCAGCCTGGGTGACAGAGTGAGACTCCGTCTCAAAAAAAGAGTAGGCAGGGCACAGTAGCTCATGCCTGTAATCTTGGCACTTTGGGAGGCCGAGGTGGGAGGATTGATTGAGCCCAGGAGTTCAAGACCAGCCTGGGCAATATGGTGAAACCCCATCTCTACCAAAAATATTTAAAAAGTTAGCTGGATGTGGTGGCACACACCTGTAGTCCCAGCTACTCAAGAGGCTAAGATGGGAGGATGGTTTGAGCATAGGAGGCAGAGGTTGCAGTGAGCCCAGATCATACTACTGCACTCCAACCTAGGCAACAGAGCCAGACCTTGTCCAAAAAAAAAAAAAAGTAAAAGTAAAGTAAAGAAAGAAAAAGTAAAAGTAAAATAAGTAAATAATGAAGTTATAGCAGTTATCTGAATTTAGGTGCTTTTGAAAATTTAAGGCTACATGGCAAAAAGTAACAGTATAGAATTTTATCTACACAATTATAAACTTCTCTTGTAAGCACCTGGGGTTTTCTTTTGGACAGTACCCCACACAAATAATGACCAGATCCAAACAACATTAGATTATATGATCTACTAGGCTCGCACTATTACAAGTTTTGCAAGCCTGTGATAGTCTTACTAAGCTGAAATTTTAAAATAAAGTTGAAGTTATAGAAAACATGGGCACAACTGTAACTTTGAGTATTTATTTATTTATTTATTTTGAGATGGAGTTTCACTCTTGTTGCCCAGGCTGGAGTGTAACGGTGCGATCTCAGCTCACTGCAACCTTTGCCTCCTGGGTTCAAGTGATTCTCCCGCCTCAGCCTCCCTAGTAGCTGGGATTACAGGCATGCACCACCATGCCCTGCTAATTTTGTACTTCTAGTAGAGACAGGGTTTCACTATCTTAAGTCAGGCTGGTTTTGAACTCCTGACCTCAGGTGATCCACCGCCTTGGCCTCCCAAAGTACTGGGGTTACAGGCGTGAGCCACCACGCCTGACCAACTTTGAGTATTTATTTCATACTACCATACTCTGACAATTAACAGAGGTTTAAAAGAAAATATGAGGCCGGGCGCGGTGGCTCACACCTGTAATCCCAGCATTTTGGGAGGCCGAGGCGGGTGGATCATGAGGTCAGGAGATGGAGACCATCCTGGCTAACACGGTGAAACCCCATCTCTACTGAAAATACAAAAAATTAGCCAGGAGTGGTGGTGGGCGCCAGTAGTCCCAGCCATGTGGGAGGCTGAGGCAGGAGAATGGGGTGAACCCAGGAGGTCGAGCTTGCAGTTAACCGAGATCGTGCCACTGCACTCCAGACTGGGAGACAGAGTGAGACTCCGTCTCAAAAAAAAAAAAAAAAAAAAAAAAAAAGAAAAGAAAAAGAAAATATGATACAGGATGCCATTAGCTGCCAAAATGGGCCACACAAAATTCTGAAGAGATAGTGGTTTTAACGTGGAATTTCAATGCTAAATTTCTCTCCTGCTGGAATCTACATGATTTGAAAAAAAACATACCACGAACAGCTTTGTCCTCTTGTTTTAATCTCTCCGTGGATCACCACAATATTCAGATAACTTTTTCTATTTGCTTTGAATATGAATAATACTAGTAAGAAGTTCAGCAAGACTGTTTCTCTTGCTGGACTAGCACAATATGACTGTTTTAAGAGTATTGTCTCTCTTATTTTATCTTATCCTGTAGCCCCAAATATTGTACTTTTAATTATTAGAAATAATAATGGCATCTTAATAAAGGACTAGCAGTCTTTGAAGAAGTATCTAGTCAAAATAAAATCATGTCAATGGAAATCCTTTATTATTGCCTGCACCCCATTATGTGCTAGAAACTGTAACTTTATAAACATAACCATATTTATATATTTATATCAGTAACTTTATAAACATAACCATATTTAACCATTACAAAAACACTAAAAGATTAGAGTTATTTGCCCTTTTATAAATGAGGAAACTGGAGGCATAAGGGGTTACAAAACATGCTCAATATGACACAAATTGTAAATGGATGTCAGGCCCAGGATTTAGTATAATATTTCCAGTGTCATACTAAGTGAGTGTTTTTTTTTTTAATACTAAGAAAAACAGATGAAGCAGTGAAATGTACAGACCCACATACTAAAAAAAAAAAAATTACCGGAACGGAGAGTTGAAAAATACTTTTTTTCCAGATTGTTAGAGAAAACTAAATAGAAACCACACACACACACACACACACACACAATAAAAACAATAACCATCCATTTAATCTGATAAAAATTCCTTGAAAATTTTTTCAAGTTGTTCATATCCTAGTTGAAAATGTTTTATGATATAAAATGTCTCTTTTCCTCAAACCTATTAGTTAACTCATTTAAGTATAGAAATCATTTAAGTGTAAAAATTCTAAAACTATAATAGAAACCTAAAAACATATACTTAGTTATGTAAACACTTTAAAAAATGTTATATGTTCCCTTCTTTTGTTCACATTCATGAAACAGACAAAAACACACAAAGACACACACACAGAGAGAGAGAGAGAGAGAGAGAGAGGAGATCCAAACATGTATCTTTAAACTGTCTCATTTAATTTCAAATCTCAGTTCCACTTATAAAAACAGTTGTATGTTCACTTTACCCCCTTGAAATAAGCAGTTCTGGGCCTAAATATCCTGGTTGTTTTATTAAAAAAGAAACTAAAAGTCCCACACTATAAAAGCACACTCCACCCCCTTCTAATTGCCTTTTTCCAAGCTAGTACAACTCACAAGCAGATTATCCATCCCTTCCCCCTTTCCTGCCTGTAAAATCCAAGTTAGACAAACACTGTGGGGCTGAAATGACATATTTGAATGGAATTCAGACCCACCAGTTCCTGTTTATGTTTCTGATTTGAGAATGTTGTCTTCTCATTCACTATACATTAGGAACACTGCAAGGCCATAAATAGTGTCAGGTTACTTGCAAGCAGGACCAATGAGCATTAATCATTACTTCCAGTCAACTGGCAAAAGCAGCAGCTGATGGAACACTACACCCTTCAGCTCTGTATAAATGGACATTCCAGAGAGAGTGAGTGTGTGTGTGTGTGTGTGTGTGTGTGTGTGTGTGTGTGTGTGTTTCCTTTCAGTCTCCATTTTATGAATGAAACTCCAGGCTCTATAGCGTCCATTCATGTAAGAGAAATGCTTACAGGGCTCTGCCCCTAGGGATCAATCAGTCATGGGTAAAACTGGTATGATTGGTTTAAGACAGCCTTCAGCCTTCCATTACTGACTTAAAATGCAGTCCCTGTCCATTTGGCCTGTGTTAATGCATAAAGAGTAAATCCAGACTGTAGTCTCAATTCTCAAATCAAATCACTAGAGCCAATGCCACTTACTGTAACTGTAGATTTAGAGCATATTTAAGTATTTCTTAGAAAAACTGATATAGTGGGCCAGAGTACTGGTTTGGGAGGTTTGCAATTTTAACTCCAAAAGGAATGAGGAAAACTCATATGAGACATGCTAAGCAATAAAATGCAAAGTCAAATTGTGAGGCCAATCTATGACCTCTATTATAATAACAAAATCAATTAGGAAGACATCACTGTCACTTTTCACGATTGAAGCACCTAAAAATCAGAGATTAAGTGATCTACTATTCCACAAATCACTGGCTGAGTTAAAGAAAATTATCTTTGGATATTGAGAAAGAGCTAAGATGTTAACATTTTCTGAAAGTTCAATAGCTCATTCTTTAAAGTTCCCAAGTGATCCTATACTTACTTGAATGTCTTTAAGCAATAGTTTTAGAGTTAGGAGGGAAAAAATGAGCTGCCATGTTTCAGGAGAAAATGTAGCCATAAGCAAATGATGTTCTGTACTGGCATAAGGCCATAGTTTGGCCTTTGGAAGTGTTACATATCAAGTACAAAAGGTCAAAGTTCATGGAATCATAATCATTGCTGCACTGGAAATTACTAAAGATGGCAATATTTAAAAATATCCAGAGTTTTTAGGGAGAGGAAGCAATATATGAGCAATTATGGAAATACTTTTTGAAGAGTCAGTCCTATCCTGAATAGTGTTAAATATGGAATGGGTTTTATTAGCCATTTGTAATTTGGTCCTTGACTCCAAAGGGGAAAAAAACACTTTTTTCTTTCGGTGACCTGAAGCCATGTGAGAAAAAAGTTGCAGTAAACAGTCCCTGTGTATATCTCTAAACCACTGATCAACAGATCCTTACCATGCCTACAGAAAAGGAAGAGGATAAACAGAAAAATTGCCCAGTCTTTGGTTTTAAACCTGGGAAGGGTTATTTATTATGGCATTATGACAAATATTTAACCTCCAATTTCTAATATCTGATTAATAAAGTCATACAGAATAAATAAATTTATGGCCATATGTTAGAGCTCAAAACTAAAATACTTAGGCAGGTGGGAGACGAACCCACCATTCAGAAAAAATATGGGACAGAGGAAAGTCACTAAAGAGTGAACGTATACTGAATTATTAATTTTTTGCTAACTTTTTTTCCAGGGCTTTAAAAATAGTCAATATTTTCTAAGGAATTACTCTTTAAGGTGGTTCAAAAATATGTAAATAAAAATGACAAACTGAAGATGAATATCTTCAAATGTAATATTTCATATTTAAAATAATTGTAATATGTCGTCTAACTTCCATTATTCAATATATTTAAAGTCTGATCAATGTAATACATGAATTACAACTTTATAATTATTAGGGGCTGGATATAAAATTCATAATAGATTGATTTGAGAAGTATATGCATTATCTATATTGAAATAATTTGTTTAGGTGTTCAGAGTTCTAGATATTGTGGTTTTTATAATTCTAGGCCTTCTCCTATAACTATATAAGAGAGAGGTGGGTCTTGAGATAGACTGCTGTAGTTGCTGAGAAGAGAAGAAGGCATACATTCGTAACAACTTGGTGACTCTTCCATACTTTCAAAGGGAATATGAATAGAAAAATACTATCCTACTTCCTTTCCTCCTTAGCTGCCTAATTAGAATCCCAGCAATAATACAATTTTTAAAAAATAACTGAGATAAAATAATTTCTTCAATGTGAAAACACTGAATAGTAAGTGACATTGGAATGTTCAGACAGTGGTGGTATGCACCTGTAATCCCAACCACGGTGAGGCTGAGGAGGGAGAATTGCTTGAGGCCAAGAGTTAGCAACTTACCTGGGCAAGACAGCGAGACCCTATCTCTTTAAAACACATCAGGCAAAACAAAACAAGACACACACACACAGAATGTTCAAGAGGGCGAAATTATTGATCATGGCTTTCCATTTTGGAAATAATGAAGCCTGCTAGTTTATGGTAAGCCTTGAATATTCAAAATAAATATCAGTTACCTTTATTTCTACTCCCTGTGTTCCATCTGACTTTAATTAGTGTCTTTCAACAGCTTTCCTTTTTGTAATCACTGCATACTTTCTGTTTCCTGGATAATATTTTTGGTTGTTTATGTGTACCCCAATTGTTCAGAAAGGATGAAAGAAAAGTGTATTAGAAAATATGTGTGAGGTTAGTTTCCCTAGAATACGTATCTCATCTTGTAAGTAAATAGTAATAAATTGTTTTTTAAGGTAAAATATCCTGATGACACAATTTCTGAGATATTGCTAGATTAGTAGTAATAAATGCAATAGTAATAGTTTAGAAATAAATGACTGGGACATTTTAGCCCTCTGAATGTTGTCATTTTTTTCTGAAGTTTTGTGCAAGTTTAGTCAGTTGATTGAGGCTCTGACACGTCATCTCCAAACTATAAAACACTACACATTTATATTTTTATATGGATGCAAAAAAAACCATGTTGTTCTTGCTCCAATACCCAATTATTTAATCCTACAACTTTCACTTTCAAACCATATCATAAACTCTGCAAGGGGAAGCCCACGCAATGCTTGCTACTACAGGCAGCATTAGGAATTACTTCACTACTTTTCCTACTATTTGATTAGGATGAGTATCCACCAACACAGCAAAACATAGAATAACATTTACAATATAAAAACATTCTTCTCTTGCCATTTCAGAAACCCAAGAGTATTTAAATTTCTTGATTAAAGTGCCAGCTTGGGCCTATGTGAATAGCAGATAGATTTGTCAGCTCTGACAGATGAAAGTTAAACATATTCCAGTTTTAACATATTTAACATAAGGTAAATATTTTTTCAGTATTTATTTCATCATTTTTCTGCCTACACATAATTTTTCGATGTGCTAGGGACAGATAACCGTTCTCTAAATTTACAGGCTTTTCTACTGGCTTTTGTCAAAGCCCTAATAGGGTAATAAAGAAGTATATGAGGAGCTTGGGAGGGGTTGTTGGGGTGAATAATGGATGGATTTTAAATGAAGAATGGGCCGGGCATGGTGGCTCATGCCTGTTATCCCAGCATTTTGGGAGGCTGAGGCGGGCGGATCACCTAAGGTTGGAAGTTTGAGACCAGCATGACCAACATGGAGAAACCGTGTCTCTACTAAAAATACAAAATTAGCCGGGCATGGTGGTGGTGCACGCCTGTGATCCCAGCTACTCAGGAGGCTGAGGCAGGAGAATCATTTGAATTAGGGAGGCAGAGGTTGTGGTGAGCTGAGATCGTGCCATTGTACTCCAGCCAGGGCAACAAGAGTGAAACTCCGTCTCAAAAATAAATAAATAAATAAATAAAATAAAATGAAGAATGGAAAAAGCACCCTATTCCTCAAAAACAGCTTTCTTTACATCTGTTTGAGATCCTGTAGTCCCTCATAAGCTTACTTGTGAAAAATGGATTCAGCTGACAATGGTCTGAAAAGCACAGCTCAAGGTGAAGTGTAAGCCACTGAGCCATCAAGGGCATTAAGAAAGAAAGAGTGAGGTCCAATGAGAAGACTCAAACTAAGTTCATGCAATCAAGGACTTAGAGCTTGGAAGGGCCATTAATTAGCCACTTTTTCTTCTCATTATTTTTCAGCCTTTTTCAAAAGAGCTATTACAAAAGATCACTTCTTTGATAATCTCAGTTTTTAAGAATGCTCGTGGTATATTTTTTAAAAGAAAGCAGAATGCATCTTCATCATTTATATCGTTGAATTGCTCTATTTTTCTACCTCACTGCAGTGAACACCTTAACATTTAGAGTAAAATGTGGGCACTATTTAATGTGAAATGTTCTCCTCCCAAATTAGTGAAAGCACACCTCACATCTTCAAGCAGATGCCCTGGATCACGAAGAGCCTTCGAAAACCATACAAAAACACTCAGTATTTCCCTTAAATCTGAACAATTATGTAGAAAGACAAATCATGAACTCTCCACTAAACTAAGAATTAGAAAATACTAATTTTAGTTTTGGCTGCTTCACAATATATCTGTAACTGATGGTAAGTTACTTCATTTGGATGAACCTCAGATATTTATCTGTAAAATTTGGGTGTGAAGAAGTAGTTTGAAGTAGGTGAACTTCAAGAGCTTTCATGATAAAAGGATTTAGAATTCTATGAAACATTTATTTGTGTCAACTTCCCAATTTAAAATAGCACGAACAACATTTGCCGCCAAAGAGTTATGTGCCTCCAAATTGAAAAAAGGCCTTATCAGCAGCGGCAGGAGTGGCCTTAAGAAACACAATTTAAAAATGCAAAAACATTTTCTTTGGCAAATATATGATGTTGAGTTCTCACCCCTGCCCTCTGCTTGTATTTCCTACTCTCTCCAAGCTCAAAGTACGCAGCATTGTCCTTTATTTTCTTATTTTAGCTATTTTCCTCTTGCCTTTGAAAGTTGTTCTTTCCCTCTCTTCATTCCCTACTCTGATTAAGTTGCTCCGCCACATGGCTGAGAAGCATTGTTTAATTAGGATAACAGAATAGGTCTTAAGGGCTAAAAACACCTTATTAATGTACATTACTCCTCCAACCAACTACTGGGTTAAGATTTTTAATAAACTACAATATGCAAAGGAATAAAATCCTAATGGTAGGATTGCAAGCACTGTGCCAGGTGAACATGAATCCCACTAAGTAGGGCATTATTTTCCCTCCCTCCTCTAAGGCAGTCCTAGACACAAACCAATAGAAAGTCATTTACGCTTACAACATATGAGACTGTAACCTCCTTTACTTGTTTTCACTTATAGGACTGACGTGATGACTTTGGACACTTCTCTTCTTCAACTATAAATTGATTGATTTTTTTTTGTTGTTTGTTTTTGAGACCGAGTCTCGCTCTGTTGCCCAGGCTGGAGTGCAGTGGCGCGATCTCGGCTCACTGCAAGCTCCACCTCCCATGTTCACGCCATTCTCCTGCCTCAGCCTCCCGAGTAGCTGGGACTACAGGCGCCCGCCACCGCGTCCGGCTAATTTTTTGTATTTTTTTTAGTAGAGACGGGGTTTCACCGTGGTCTTGATCTCCTGACCTCGTGATCCACCCACCCTGCCCTCCCAAAGTGCTGGGATTACAGGCGTGAGCCACCGCGCCTGGCCAGATTGATTTTTTTTAAAAAAATACTCATTCTGTTTGATTAGGAAAGCAGCACATAAGCATTGTTAAAATATAAAATATTAATACTTCACAGATACAAAATATCACCTATAATACCACCTATATATAGCCAAGGTATTTCTGTACTGGCTCTTAATTTGCATGAGTTATGCTTTGCATACTTTTAAAAACTCAGTAGTCTCATTTTATTAAATATTTTTCAAAAATCTGACTTCTAATGGCTGCATAATATTTCTTTTACAGGTACCCATAACTTACTTTACCGTTGACCTATTATATATTTTTAATATTTTGCTTTCTCTCTGTCTCTCTCAAACATTCACTATGCATCTTTCACTATTTCTTAGAATAAATTCCTGAGAGTGAAATTACCCCCATCAAAACATGTGAACACTGTGTGCTGGTATTTTTTAAAGTCAAAGTTTAGTTTCATGTGCCCACTACCCCTCTAAAAAAATCTACTGTAAGATATCAAAAAGTAAAATAAAATGAAACAAAAAAAGCAAAATATCAACCAACCAACTAACAAATTCAGCTCTAATAAAATATATTGCTATAAACATCTAAAATATTTGCCTCACTGGACATTCTGAATTTGCAAAACCTCATATGTGGTCATGAAAATGGGAAAACAGTCTTGACTCTAAGAAAAAAGAATACTTTGTACGGGAATCTCCATGAGGCACTCCAGATGAAGCACTCAATGTGTATTTAATACTTCTTATGTGGGCATTTGACCATAAGGGAATGAAAAAAAAATCATGTTGGATTTAGAAAAAAGCAACCAACCAACAACAACAAAAAATGTGTACTGCTTTATGCAGCATAATTAAGGCTAGAGAAGACAAGGAAAGCGACAAAAATAGACGGATTGGATTGGATCTTTTAGAACCTAGTATCATGATACAATCATGATCATACTGTACTGGTTCATCAAATTGGCCCTAAATATCTGTTTCTTGTTTCCTCACTGTCTTCTGATCGAAGTTATTTTCTTTTCTCCCGAATAAAAATTTATACTCTACTAACATAGTATTTTGCATTTTTTATCTTAAATATTAGGCAGTTGAAATTGCATTCCTGTAATTATAATTATAACAAATAGACCTTCCATTTCCCATGTCATAATTAATGTCAGGCTTTATTAGAGCACAATCATAAGCTACCTTTTCCCTTACGAGGCTTCTTTTATTTTCACAACATTTATGGTGTATAGAATTAAGCAATAAAGAGTTCTAAAGGTCTTCTGTAAGAATAGCCTTTGGATCATAGATGCTGAGTTAACTGACTTAGAAAATGCTTTTTACGGCAGGGCGCAGTGGCTCACGCCTGTAATCCCAGCACTTTGGGAGGCTGAGGCTGGCGGATCACTTGAGGTCAGGCGTTTGAGACCAGCCTAGCCAACATGATGAACCCCTGTCTCTAATTAAAAACAGAAAAATCAGCTGGGCATGGTGGTACACGCCTGTAGTCCCAGATACTCAGGAGGCTGAGGCAGGAGAACTGCTTGAATCTGGGAGGCAGAGGTTGCGGTGAGCCGAAATCACACCACTGCACTCCAGCCTGGGCGACAGAATGAAACTCCATCTCAAAATACAAAAACAAATAAAGAAAATGCTTTTCACATTGTTTTTAAACCACATATAAATCTATGTGCTTCCTAATGTGCTATTTGTTCAACACCAATAGGTGAAAAAATAAATCACTGATTCAGTGATAAATGCATTAGATTTCCTCAAAGATTATTAAGCATACTTTCAGTAAGGATGAAAAAATTAATGACAACCAAACAAAATATCTACGGATCATATTTGTTGATTGCAATGTATGACATTTACACATGTGTCAACTTAACTGCAGCAATCTCGTGGCGAGTAAAATACATTTTGATACCCACAGATTAATTTTTCATAGGCCCTGGTTATGGGGTTACTATATTTATTTTAAATCCTATCGGAAAGATATAATTTTACCATTTAACTATTCAAGCAAAATACAACTGTATCCTACTGCGAACTGAAATTAGAACTCAAAGGTGGTATAAAACTTTGGTAATTTTAAATATAATTAAAAGCGCAGAATGCAATATAAAATTAACAGCTTTTTAGGTAAGAATTTTACAAGTAATCTGCAAGACATGGCATACTCACAAAAGAGATGCCATACATACCTTCGACAAACGATGCTGGACTATGTTTTGAAGATGATACATGACTCAATCTGTGCTTTTGAGGGTCAAATAGTGACTGGCTCTGAAGTCCGTATTACGTATGAATGTAATTCTTACAGCACAAGATGCTATATTTCGCCCTTATTAGAATTTTAAAATCTCTTTTCCATTAGGTTCACATCTTCTTAAGAAAAGTTATACATTCTCAATACCACACTACATATAACTGTATATACAATATAAATATGAGGAGAAGATATACATGGAGCAATCATAGAATCAAGAAAAGAGTTTCAGGCTGGGCATGGCGGCTCACGCCTGTAATCCCAGCACTTTGGCAGGCTGAGGCGGGCAGATCACTAGGTCAAGAGATTGAGACCAGCCTGACCAACATGGAGAAACCCCATCTCTACTAAAAATACAAAATTAGCCGGGCATGGTGGCGCATGCCTGTAATCCCAGCTACTCTGGAGGCTGAGGCAGGAGAATCGCTTGAACCTGGGAGGCAGAGTTTGCGGTGAGCTGAGATCGTGCCACTGCACTCCAGCCTGGCAACAGAGCAAGACTCCATCTCAAAAAAAAAAAAAAGAAAAAAAAAGAAGAGTTTCAATGTTGCTCTTTTTGGTATCATACATATAAAAACATTTCTAGGCAGGGCATGGTGGCTCACACCAGTAATCCCAGCACTTTGGAAGGCCAAGGCAGCCAGATCACCTGAGGTCAGGAGTCTGAGACCAGCCTGGCCAACATGGTGAAACCCCATCTCTACTAAAACTACAAAAATCAGCCGGGCGTGGTGGCGGGTGCCTGTAATCCCAGTTACTCGGGAGGCTGAGGCGGGAGTATTGCTTGGACCCGGGAGGCGGAGGTTGCAGTGAGCTGAGAATGCACCACTGCACTCAAGCCTGGGCGACAGAGCGAGACTCCATCTCAAAAAAAATTCATTTCTAGAGCACAAAAAGAAATATTTTAAGTGCTATGCTATACATGTTCTTTGGAATGATTATTTGAGATAATTTATATGATTTCCACATAAAGTTTCTTGAAATCATGATGAATTTTAAAAACTACAACAAATCTGGTTTTGGGAATAAGGATAATATAAATTAACAAGATTTGAAATTTACAGAGATAAATGTGTACTATTTATAATAAAGCCCACTGTATTGCAGGGTTCTTAATTATAGACACCAGTGGACGATACAAAAGGTTCTAAACTGAGACCACAATGGGAATTTCAAGATACTCCCCAAATTACAGTCCCTGGGGCAAAAATTCAAATAAAGACTCTTATACAATCTGTTAAAATTTCTTAAATTATAAATCAGCCAAGTAAACTGATAAATAAGGTGTCTTCTCATCTTTGCAACTGTATACCATAACAACCTCACAGCCATGTCAAATTTAGTAGTTGAGGAAATCTCTAAAATGAGCCTGGAAGAGTATGGTATGGAGAGAGCTAGTATCCAGTCTTCAGATCCTGACGCACCCCACTTTTTGTCTCTCTTCCTATCCTTGAGCTCAATACTGGGCCACGCTGTGAGAGTTTCACACACCAAGATCCATCCTCATGCCTTCACAAACAGCTGCCCTTTAGCCACCCTTGAACCTAGCACTATATATAGGAGCAATGTGCTCTGCTTTCAGAAAACAGGGCCTGGGATGAACTTGCTCAGGCCCTGGAAGTAGACTCAAGGCCACTTGGGCAGAGAATTCATAGGTTTTGGGGAGCTCGCATGCTTTCTAGAAGTTGAGGCATGCCTCAAGGGGGCCAATTCCCCTCGTCCTTTGAACTTATTGGCCAGTGTAGAAGGATGACCAGAGGGAGACTTCTAAGTCACAGGGGTCTCTTTTGCAGAGCCTTAAGGGCGTTCATTATCAAGCAGGTAATCTCATATGCAAACTGGTAGCTCCAGACCTGGAGATAGTTTTCTTTACTCAAGTAGACTGATGATAGAAAAACTCAGCAGAGGAAGCAATACTCCCTTCATAAAGAATGCCCAAACTTTATATCCAGACAAAAGGAAATGAAACTGTTCTCAAATATTTCCATATCCACAACCGTCTATTGACCAGATACAATAATCTTAACAATATTTTACAGGTACATGGTAACCTTATAAACATTAGCTTTTATTTCATAGATTATTTTTCAAAATACCTGAGATGTGTTAAAAACAGATGTCCTGATTTGGCAGATTATAGAAGGAAAAACTCAGCAGAGTTAAGTAATTCTTTTAAAGTCTCAAGGTTCAAATATTGGCAAAGTTGGTGGTACTATTTGGAAAAAAAAATTTTTTTTTTTTTTGAGATGGAGTCTTACTCTGTCACCCAGGCTGGAGTGCAATGGCACAATCTCGGCTCACTATAACTTCCACCTCCTGGGTTCAACCAACTTTCCTGCCTCAGCCTACCAAGTAGCTGGGACTACAGGCACGTGCCACCATGCCCAGCTAATTTTTTGTATTTTTAGTAGAGACAGGGTTTCACCATGTTAGCCAGGATGGTCTCAATCTCCTGACCTCGTAACCCACCCACCTCGGCCTCCCAAAGTGCTGGGATTACAGGCATGAGCCACCAGACTGGAAAAGATTTTAAACCTTCCCTCCTTTCAGGAAACCCCTCTCCCCCACTTGACGTGCTGCTTTGTACTACTTTCTAGCTCACAGAGACAAAGCTAAACTTTACGAATAATCTGTTATTCCCCTCTTAATATAATATGTAAGAATTCTTACTTACGAACACTTAGAATCTTTGCCACCAATAATTTTTTTTTTTTTTTTTTTTTTTTTTTTTTTTTGGAGGGTGTTTTTTTCTCTCGCCCAGGCTGGAGTGCAGTGGTGCGATCTCGGCTCACTGCAACCTCTGCCTCCCGGGTTCAAGCGATTCTCTTGCCTCAGCCTCCTGAGTACCTGGGACTACAGGCACGTGCCACCATCCCTGGCTAATTTTTTGTATATTTAGTAGAGACGGGGTTTCACCGTGTTAGCCAGGGTGGCCTCGATCTCCTGACCTCGTGATCCACCAGTCTCAGCCTCCCAAAGTGCTGGGATTACAGGCGTGATCCACCGCACCAGGACCCCAGTAATTTTTTTAAAAATGTTATAAGCAATATGTGACCTAGTTCAGAAGAATATTACTTTCTGTAAACATTTTTATTAAGTAGCACTGTAGTAGCAAAATAACAAGAAAAAAAAGTGCAGAATTAAGAAAAAAATTGCAATGTCCCTCTTGAGCTGAGACTGTGCATAATTCTGTAAAGTGTATTTTTCTTTAAACTGGTTTTGTTTCCAGACACTATTTCAACCATCACCTCATGTCAAAATGACCTGATAGTCCAAATCTTTACACGTAGATGAAGTTTTAATGAAGGGACAAAATCTGAAAGATCTTATTAAAAAATGATCAGGAGCTACCTAGTCTGATACCAACACTAACCAACGTGACAAGGGAGGTGAAAAAGTGCCTTGAATGTAATTTGAGCAGAGCACGGGCCTACCTGAGTCATATGCAAAATCTCTGGGTTCCTGTTTAATCATCAGAGGAGGGGGAAAGCTTTGGCTGGCCGCACTGCCAACCATGGTGTTGTGTTCATACACTGGGTCGTGGTACTCCTGCTTAAAGCCTTGTGGTGGGAAGGGGATGTTTGGCTCAGACATCTGGCGTTGGTACATAGGACGTCCTTCCCTTGGCATTGTCGGCAAAGGAGGAAAGGAGTTACAGGGTTCAGAAAGCTGGCGGCGAAATCTAGGGAATAAGAGAGTGTGTTTCAGATGAAATGGTAACATGGAACATTCTTTAAAATACGGATACAGTTTTTCATTTCTTAGTGAATGAACATGATACCAGCTGACCTGAAGTGTAAATCTTTAACAAGCATTACATTTTTCTTTCCTGGGTTAATAGCTCTATGTTTTTTAATCATATGACTTACATTCCCTTTCTAATCAGTCTCTTGCAGCACTGTTGCAGTATATGAATTAAAGATGTACTTTGAGTAAGGATGGGAGAGCAATGAACAACTTTGAGGATTTTACACACACACACACACACACACACACACACACACAAAACGATTAATGGCTAAAATACCTAGTTCTAAATCAATTGGATCACTGATAATTTCCACACAAAAGAGTCTTAAATGATTATATACCAGAAAAAAAAGGGAGGAGGGAAATAGAGTCTGATCTCAAACTGCATCCTCTATCTTTTAATTCTGTTACCAAACTGATCAATAAACAAAAAACCAAACAAACAAAAACCTACTTATTGGTTTTCCTTCCATTACCATCCATTGCTGAGGAAGTAAGAGAGGAATGACTCTTCTCAAATCAGCAGGACTTTCAATTCCTCAACAATGTCCTAATTAACATTGTGTTCTAGTAAGAAACAAAACTGGGTATTATAAGGACTCAAACCCAAGCTGGTTTAAAAAAGACTACCTCTTTACTGTCAAACAGCAATGCAGACCATATTGGCTTCCAATAGATTCAAATACAGTATCAGGTTGATAAAAATAAGCATAAATCCACAGCTGATCTCCAAAGGTGAAAATAACATATAGTGTTGTATAGGTTTGGGGCAAGTCCCGCTGTTAGGACATGAGGAAGTTCTGAGGCCTCAGCAGAAGGCTAGAAATGAGTCCTATGCCTCTTCCTCCTTGGTTATACTTCATAACGATTGGCTAATCACATAATCGTTCTGTTCTGTGTTTCTCATCCATAATATCATTGACCCACCACAAAGATATAGATTAATTAAAGATTTAAAAGTGCTCTAAAAATGCCCCAGGAGTGCTTAAAAATAACCTATAAAACACTTCTATGAGCAAATATAAGCCTATTAACCCCCCCACTAAAAGCATTCCTGAGACTTTAATTTGGAAAGTTAGCATTTAATTTCGGTAATGTTAAATGAAAATAAGGTAAAAGCTAAAGAATGGCAAAGCGATTGCTTTAGCATTTCTAAGAACACTCCATCCTGTGATTTAACTCTAGGCTCACTGGTGGTCATGGAAAGCACTGAAATTCCACCTACACCTGCAGAAAATAAACTTAGAAACTCGGATATTGCAGAGCAGTTAGGCTGACTGGCACTGCATTCATTTCCCTTCTCTTGCTTATTTCATTAGCCAAAAAAAGAAACAGAAATTATCATTAAGAACTGTCAAGGAGTGAATCAGAAAATTGTAACTTGAAGTTAAAATAAGAAACTGGCTCACTTGTGAAGCCTTAAAAGGAAGTTAATAATACTTGTAACTGAAAGCTTTGTAAGGAATCAAGCCATTTGTTTTTACGAGTCGACCTGATTCCAGTTGGAAGTTGCTGGGGCACATGTATATATCAAACATGCATGCTTCTCAGGAAGTTGCAAGGTTTTGGTGCAATTCTTAGGAGCCACTGACCAATGGTAAAGAGAAAGTGATTCAAGAAGCTTCTGGAAAGGAGTTAACAGATAAGGAGACATACTGATGAACTCCCAGATCAAGAAAAACAGGGTGAAAGTGGTGGAAACACTGAGAAAGAGAGACAGGGCTCCTGCACAGTGGGTTCAGGAAAAAGTGCCAAAGGGCTGGCCCAAGGAGCAGAGTGAGGCTGAGGAAAGGAAGCAGGGTGCAGGCCAGTTGGCCGTAAAGCGTTCCCAGAGTGAAGTGGGGTGCCTGGCTGGAGGGGGTGTTTTGGGGAAAGGATCTGTTCCCAGAGCAAATTTGCCATTTATAACTGAGGGACTGTCATTTGTTGGCCAGAGCCCTCTAAGAAATCCTCCTCAGAAACATACGGCTTCAGAGATTTTCCTGGGACTGGCCAGCTGGTACTGTCCTCAAAACTCAGTCAGGGGTCAGTGGGAAAAGACCCCGAGCTTCCCTCTTGGAGTTCCGGGCCGGCTGTTCGCAGTCTCAAATATTTGACTTCAAGTAGAGAAACTAAAATGGATTTGGCTAAAGCATTTCAAGTTAGGTCACCTAAAACCAGGCACACTGCTTATTCAGCAGTCACCTTCCCTAAGAAATAACCAGTTTGCACAAAAAGCGAATTATACAATCTGTAATTCTGGCGCTGATCAGAAGAGTGAGATTCAGTTATCAAGAGCTCCGAGAAGTCACCAGTAGTGGAGAAAATAAAACTTTGTTTGTTCATACTTTTTTGTTCCCTTTTAGCTCTGCACAATGTGCATCTGTTTAATGGCCCACCCTGCAATAAGAATTCTTTCATCTGTATTTACAAAACTGTTTACACAGATGCACATACCATTGCACTCTGACAAAGTCTCAAGGCTACGGGGTGAGAAGAAAAAGATAATAGGAAGCATTTAATAACTACCCCACAAGAGGACTTAGTGATGGAAACAAGGGTGGAAAAGACAAGGCTTTGTATCACATTGTAAAGAACGCTTTCATCTTATGCCCTTTATAGCAAAATCAGTTTCTGAATTTGAGATTGAGTCCCATGAAAAAACCTATAAAAAGTAGATTTGAGTGCTCCCTTATTTTCAGAAAGCTGCCAGTGGCACATCTTCTGCTTTCCTCTGCTGATCTAGAAGATTCCTTTGGCTGAGTTATTTTTACAATGGTGTCTCAGAGCCAGTTTGCACTGACTTATTGTCAAACTTGCAGGAATTTTTTGAGCCAGTTCTTAAACACAGCCACTATTAAGAGTTAAATTATATAACTTCACAATCAAAAAATATGTTAAAAACAAAAGATAAAAATGCAAAACTCATCACTTTCTAATGATCTTACTACATTTCATTACCAATTATACACCTGAGGTTACTTATGTCTCCCGTATCCGTATGCTAGAAATACTACATTACGCTGTGCTATTGCATCTTTGCAACTCGGCATTCAGGGTTGTCACAGTGATGGCTCATAGTGGGCCATGAAAGCAATATGTACATCACAGACCCAGCAAAAGCTACCGATGAGGGCGTTTTGTTTTTCTCTCATGCAGGCTGTTGCTAAACATTTACCAGCACACCACTGCATATAGAAGCACAAGGCAGAAGAGACAAAGGAGATGCTGTATATAAGCAACCTGGATTTTAAGCTGTATATTAAGGTAGTACATCTCAGAACCTCTACAGGTTTTATTTAATATCTTATTTAAATATGAATTTCTTAATCTCAAGGAGTCAAGAATTACCTAACACAGTATTCTCCTTAGATCTTCGCTATGTTTCTTGCCTTGCTCCTTTCTAAGTAATACTAATTGAGTCTCTATCTCTTTAATTGTATATTCTCAGTGTCCAGAGTCATGTGTCTACTGATATTAAATATTCATCACCTGGAAAAGATGGTCAACAGTTTTAATCAAATAAATTATATTCTGCAAAACTATGTACAGCTGAACCATTCAATATAAGGTAAAAAACCTAATTCCATAAGCTACCTACTAAAATTAGTCTCCTAACTTTACAGAACAAGTACACACATATGCTCATAAAAATGGGATGATCTGATTTAAAGTTTAAGTGAAGCAATTTAATTCAAGCAAAGCGAAAGGGAAATGCTCAAATGTCAGTAGATAGATTAATTTTCCATTTTAGCAACCAATTTAAATGTTTATAAAAGGAATGTTTATAAATGACTTTCTCCACAAATTATAAGTATAGATAGAGTGAGCTCTTTCTAAAAATATTTTGCACAGATGTGCAAAATTAATAGGCTCACCTTAGATCTACTCTAGGCCTTCAGAATTGTTAATACAAATTTTTTCCAAGAATGCAAAAAACAGTTTCTCGAAAACTGGTATCTGCAGGTTACCTGTGGTCCATGGGGTAGCTGCTATCTGGTATGGACTGCGATGGAGGGAGGTGAGCTGGGAAGGCCCGGTCAGGTTTCGGTGTATGAGTTGAGTTTGGAGATGCATGATGCAGTGGGGACACTGGCGTGCTGGATGGTGTGGGGGGGTTGGAGGGCCTCATTCCCACTTGTGGCTTCTGATCATAGGCACTACCCAGGGGACAAAAGAAAAGAGAACATTTCTTTCTTTGGAGCAATTTTTTAAAAAAGTTTCTAATCCAAAGGAAGAAAAGATATTTTAGACTTAAGTCAAATGGAAATGAAAACTTTGTTGTTGCTGTTGTTGTTTAAATCCAGAACAGATAAACTTCAAAATCACAACACCCTTAAACAGAAAATAGGATAATTAATGCAAAACCTTGTAACACAACAAATATTAAATGTGTATTTTTAATGCATATACAAACAACTTAGTATAGGGAAAATTACGTCCAAAAAAGCAGTGGTATTTTTTCCATCTATTCTTGATATATCTATTTAACAAAGTTTGATAGATCTTTCCTAAATCATTAAATACTTCTGATATTATATTCTTCTTTTATATTATGTAAGATTTTAAAACAAGAACAGCAGCTTAATAAGGTAGAGACTATACTTGGCTTGCTTTTATTTGTGGTGGGATTTTAAGAAGGCAATGCTTTTACTTTATTTTCATTTTATTGTATTAAATAAATGATGCTTGGCATTAACTTCCTCACATGGGATAATGAAGATTAACGAGGTAAATTAAAATGTCTGATATATTTAAACTTTCTTAGAGAATAAGTACAAAATAATGTTATTAGGAATAAAATCCTATTATAGTCTAACTTCTAAACACTCACAGTTACAAAAGAATAAAATGAGTAAGCTTGATTTTATATTATGATTTTAAACTGCTTTCCTATGTGTAACTTTCAGGAATGTGATTTAACTAATTTTTGTCATCTATAAAATATTTTACTAAAACTAAATTTTCTTAAAATTTTTTAACAACAGGACATTTCTAAGTTAGAATGCTGTATTTCATTTTGCTGGGCGCAGTGGCTCTTGCCCGTGATCCTAGCACTTTGGGAAACTGAGGTGGGAGGATCGCTTAAGCACAGGAGTTTAAGATCAGCCTGAGCAACATGGTGAAACCCCGTCTCTACTAAAAATACAAAAAATTAGCTGGGCGTGGTGATGCATGTCTGTAGGCTCAGATATTCACGAGACTGAGGTGAGAGGATCGCTTAAACTAGGAAGGCAGAGGTTGCAGTGAGCCCAGATTGCGCCACTGCACTCCAGCCTGGCTGACAGAGTGAGACCCTGTCTCCAAAAAAATAAGTAAAATAAAATAAAAAGCAATCATCAGTACACTTTTTTCTTTAGAAAGAAATATTTCTTTTTGAATTAAATTATGTAATAATTTATTCTGTTGCTCCATCAATGCAACGGAATTATATCCAGCTGCAAAAATCTTTTACAAGGAGTAAAGGAATATATGCTGCACAAGCCTGCTCTTGCTTTAAAGCAAAGTCAACAGTGTTCATATAATGAATTGCATGTTCGGTTCCACCTATGTTCTTTACCAGTATTTCTGAAAAAAAACCCACTTCTTTTGTGAAATGGTTCACCTAACTCATTCTCATGAATGAAGAAAAAAATGATACTATTCCCCCATGAAATGCTGTACTCAATAATATTTTCTGTGTAGAGATGGAAGTACCAGAATTTATTGCATATACCATATATCACTGTGGGGATTATTCATCCCCCAAAAGAAACACAAAATATTCAGGTAATTCCTTTATTATTGATTTGTGGATGTCAGATATGGCATATAAAACAGTGATGATTTCACAGTCACAATTCTGATTAATGCTGAAAGGCAATGACAATTCTATATCTAACTGGCATTGACTAGAAATTCCTCAATATGTTAAATAATTATGCTGTGGATACACAGTACTTATAAGGAGAAAATGCAAAAACAAAACTAAACTATAAAATAAAACTCCGATCGATCAATACTGTCTTATCTGAACTCAGTATGCTTTAATAGTTAGCTTCTACAAGAGACCTTTTTTTATAAAACTTTGCAGTTTCAATTGAGCTAGCTCATAATTTCAGGCTCTGGTGAACCTCTTAGAAAAGCAAATATAAAAGACAAGTTTGCAAGAAAAATGGTAATAAAATATCTGAGCATTGGTCAGCTGCCATAATGGCACAAGTCTATGTTTCTTTTTTATTTTTGAGATGGAGTCTCGCTCTTGTTGCCCAGGCTGGAGTGCAATGGCGTGATCTCGGCTCACAGCAACCTCCACCTCCCAGGTTCAAGCGATTTTCCTGCCTCAGCCTCCGGAGTAGCTGGGATTACAGGCATGTGCCACTATGCCCGGCTAATTTTGTATTTTTAGTAGAGACAAGGTTTCTCCGTGTTGGTCAGGCTGGTCCTGAACTCCCGACCTCAGGTGATCCGCCCAGCTCTGCCTCCCAAAGTGTTGGGATTACAGGCATGAGCCACCACATCTGGCCTATGTTTCTAGAATCTTACATGTCTTGGACATAAAGAGTGTATGCAATAAATATCTAAGGAAATATTTAATAGAAGACCCCTTTGGGTCATAATGTGCAATGAATCTGAATTGATATAACTTATAAAACAGTACGAATATTTGGAATAATTTGTGTAAGTTTCCAAACTTCTTTTAAGAACTAAGTTTCTACTGTGATTGAGAGTGATAATACTCAGTAGAGGCAGCCAACTTTTTCTTTATGCAATTAAAGGCCAATATGAAAAGTAGCATCATGCAATTTACTTTGAAGGGTTTTTAATGAACACATATGTGATCAAATTTTCTAATAAATGAACACTGTACTTTTACTGCACCACCCTTTATTATCATAAGAAGAACAACCAGCTTTTTAATAGATAATAGCCTCTGCTAAGCCTTATGAAATTCCACTTTTATTGCCATTGTCCATGAACTCATCTTATAGATCATCTGCAAAGCCTGACAGATAACTAATGTACTGCTTAGACCTGCCAAATTTTTCATTTTTTTCTACAAACTCTCTATCTAAAGTGTATAATGCATTCATTCTAATGGGAACTTTCAAAAGCTGCTTGTGCCAAGTAAAACCCCTTTTTCCAACCCAAGATGCATCACTACAGTAGAAAAGCAACTAATGATCTGGATAAAAATTATTGCTTTAAAATGAATCCAAAGTGTGTGATTGGATGGTAAATAGTTCTTTAGAGTTCTGCTAAATGCATTACCTAATTAGCTTGTTACATATTAAAGATGTAACTCATAAAATATGACTTGAGATTTCATATTATTCTGGACTTTTTGATTCAGTAAGAACCACTATCCTACATACATACACCTGGTGGCTTTACCTGACATTGTACAGGCACTTTTCTCCATAGCTGAATTTAAAGGGCTGTTCTTGACTGCAGGCAGAGCCGATTTCTGAACATGGACTGTGGGGTTCTTTCTTGATTTTCAGTGGTAGGCCATGAAAAGCCACTAGAAAAAAGAACAAACATATCCACAAAAATTAAATGCTGTTAGGAATTATGGAGATTAATGTGTTCTACTTCTCTTGTTAAAAATGTCATTCACATTTCATATTAACTTATATATGTAAGAAAAATCACGTTTGATGAATTTCAGTAGCAGAAGATTTCAGAGAATCTTCATATACTCCTTTTCTGCCTTTATTGTGTAACAAAATGCATGCTTGAATTTTCTCTCATTACTTAAGTGAATCACTTGTAATTTGCTTAACTAATATTAACAATGCTAGAAGCTCAATTTCAAGAAAGTACATTTTGAAAACATATCAGAAAGGTTTCCAATGACTAAAGCAGAAAAATTACAACTGATTAGCCAAGAATCAACTAAAGACCAAAATATAATTTTAAGCATTATTGAAAGGAAAATATATCAACTGCATCAATAATAATAGTTTAATGAAATGACAACTAGACTGGGACAAAGAAAATCCAGGTGCAGGTCCAGAAGTGACTGATATTACTTTGGGCAAAAACTCAACATCTTTGAGGCCAGTTCTCATCTATAAAATAGAGATTAAGTATCTGCCTATCTAATTACCAGAACTGTGAAGATGAAATCTGAGAAATATGTAAATGTTGTTTGTCACATGTAATCTACCATGAAACAATTATTTGATATGAAATGATGTTTTCACCTTTTTACTGTGACTTAATGCATAGTAACGCTTACATGTATTTATGTTTAATAACGTACAAAGCTACATCACAAAATATGAAAACTAGAAAAATATGTATATGGGGAGGGAATCACAGCTGTAAATTCAATAATTAAAAAAACATGCTATAGGCTGGGTGCTGTGGCTCACGCCGGTAATCCCAACACTTTGGGAGGCCAAGGCAAGTGGATCACCCGAGGTCAGGAGTTTAAGACCAGCCTGAGCAACATGGTGAAAGCCTGTCTCTACAAAAATACAAAAATTAGCCGGGTATGATGGCAGGTGCTTGTAATCCCAGCTACTTGGGAGGCTGAGACGGGAGAATTGTTTGAACCGAGAAGGTGGAGGTTGCAGTGAGCCGAGATCATGCCATTGCACTCCAGCCTGGGCAACAGAGCGAGACTCCACCTCAAAAAAAAAAAAAGAAAAAAAAGCTATATATTTTTTATTCTTCGATATGAAACTGAAGAAATGCCTATTAGAAATCATATTAGAATAATTAAATTTTTGGTATAAATGGGAAATTGGTTTAAAAAAGGAAAAAATAGTCATAAGAATGGATTTTGTAATTTACATATAATATCCACAGGTATGAATAGTCAAGGGATAAACACATAACAGAGACACACGTTCTGGAGATTTATTCTAACTCTTACACAAACTAAAATTAAAACACAGTATGTTAAGTCCGCTTTCCAAAAAGGAAGATATGACAAGAGGAATTTTGTGGTTTTTGATGTCATTTGTCATTCAATCTTAATTATGCCATTATAGAATTATAAACTTGCATTAGCTTGAATGTTATATATAATTTTTAATATAAAAATTTGGTATCACAAACTACCAAGCTTCAAGAAAACAAATATTATTTGTTTTATATGCATATAATTTTGATACAAGTGTTCAATGGCAATCAAGAGTCATCTGAAATATTCTAGAAAACAAATTTGCCAAATAGGCACATTTTACTTAAGTGATCTAAGAGAAACTTAACACATAATGATAAAATAATTACCCTGGGTATACTATTTCAAAGCATTTTTTAATGTAGTGTGTGTGTACATACATGTTTAGTATGCCTATTCAAAGTAAAGAGAAAAGAAAAAGAGAAATTTTGTCTATCTCCATATATCAAGAATACTCATGTGCATTAACTTTACCAGGTCAGAAAGCTCTAATTCTTCTGATAGAAAAGGCCTAAGAGCCTCAAGAATCAATTATGAGGATTTGAATTCTGATTTGAACAAACCAACTATAAAAAGACAACTCTGCAATAAATAAGACATTTTAGTATAGACTAGTTATTAGATAATTTAATAAATCATTGTTAATTTTGTTGGATGTAACAACAGTTGTATTTAAAAAGTTTTAATGTTAGAGGCTCATAAAATATTTACAGATAAAATATCCAGAATTTTCTTTAAAATACTCCAGAAAAAATAATTGTGTATGAGGAAAGTGATGAATAAGACTAGAAAAATGTTGGTAAATGGTAAAAGCCAATTGAAGGGCAGGAGGGAGTTAACATTATTCTCTTAACATTTGTCTATGTGTCCTAAATTTCCTGGGTAAACTTTTTTTAAATGTGAAAAGAAAACCCACGAAGAATTTAAAGTAGTGCCCTAGGCCCAGTACGGTGGCTCACACCTGTAATCCCAGCTCTTTGGGAGGTCAATGTGGGGAGATCACTTGAGTCCAAGAGTTGGAGACCAGCCTGGTCAAACCCCATCTCCACTAAAAATACAAAAATTAGCCAGATATGGTGATGTTCACCTATAATTCCAGCTACTCGGGAGGCTGGGGCACGAGAATCACTTGAACCCGCGAGGCAGAGTTTGCTGAGATCGCGCCAGTGCACTCCAGCCTAGGTGACAGAGTGAGATTCTGCCTCGAATAAATAAATAAAGTAAGAAAATTGTCTCCCAGTGTATATCTGCGTGTTGTGTGTGTGTACGTGAGATCTTAGAATAACAAATACTAAATGACATAGCTTTGTAATACATTAACCATGCATTTCTTTTTTCTTTTTTTTTTGAGACGGAGTCTCGCTCTGTCGCCCAGGCTGGAGTTCAGTGGCGTGATCTTGGCTCACTGCAAGCTCCGCCTCCCAGGTTCACACCATTCTCCTGCCTCAGCCTCCCGAGTAGCTGGGACTACAGGCGCCCACCACCACACCCAGCTAATTTTTGTATTTTTAGTAGAGACGGGGTTTCACTGTGTTAGTCAGGATGGTCTCGATCTCCTGACCTCAGGATCCGCCTGCCTCGGCCTCCTAAAATGCTGGGATTACAGGCGTGAGCCACCATGCCCGGCCTCTTTTTTTTTTTTTAAACAAGTGGTTTTCAATTATTTATTACATCTTTGAACATATTTAGCAAAATGTGTATTTCCAAGTTTTGTTTTGTTTTTTAACTTTCATTTTAGGTTCAGGGGTACATGTGCAGATTTATTATACAGGTAAACTCGTGTCATGGGGGTTTGTTGTACAGATTATTTCATCACCCAGATACTAAGCCTAGTACCCAGTAGTTATTTTTTCTGATCCTCTTCGTCTTTCCACCCTCCATCCTCAAGTAGCCCCCAGTGTCTGTTCTTCCCCTTTGTGTCCATGTGTTCTCATCATCTAGCTCCTACTTATAAGTGAGAACATGCATATATCCAAGTTTTAGCACTTCAGATTAAGTATTGGGTTGTACATTTTCATAAGAAAAAGTAGTAGCAACATATAAGGAATTCAAGTAACAAATCATATTATACCTGAGAGATTAGATCAGGTTTACATGACTAACAATTGATGACCTCTGTAGCTAATAAATATGCATGCAGTATGATATAAAGTTTATCATATTTATCAAAATGTCAGCCATACTGGAGACTATAATGTTTAATATTACTATATTTTAAGTCTTGAGTACTATGAAGTAGGAAAATATTTATAAACAGGACACAAAAAGTACTAACCATAAAAGACAAAATATCAGCAAATTAAGCTTCAATGAAATTAAGAACACTTTTCCAAAAGACACTATTAAAAAAAGGAAAGTAAGTCACAAGCTATAAGATGTTTTAAGTAGAAAGATCTGACGAAGAACTCATGTTTAACAAAATAAGAATTGCAGCATATCAGTAAGACAAGACAAATTCCCCATTTAAAAAATGGGCAAAAAGTCTTGAAACAGGCAGGTAGTTCACAGAAGAGGATATCCAGATGGCAAAACAAATCGGAACGACAACAAAATATATGCAAAGGTATTTAAAATCTTTATTCTTCAGCAAACTGCAAAATAATCCACATGAGATTGTCACTGTATAGCTGTATCAGATAGATATAGATATCACTAGAATGACTAACCTGCAAAAGATAGACATTACGAAGTTTTGGTGAAGACATGAAGCAATAAGCTGCTGAGAGTATGGATTAGTATAATAAGCACTTTGGAAAACTTTCTGGCAATATCTACTAGGGCAACAGAAATCTACTCTATGATCCATTAATACACCCTTAGGATATATCCAAGAAAAACGAGTGCATATGTTCACCAAAAGACATGTGTGAGAATGTTCAAAGAAGCTTTATTCATGATAGCAAAAACGGGAAAAACTCAAATATTCATCAATGGGCAAATGGATAAATAAATCATGGCATATGCATACAATGGAATGAATACTATACAGGAATAAAAAGGGACAAATTACATGCAAAAACACAGATGATCTCACAGGTAAAAAGTTATGGAAATACATCTTGCTGGAAACATTTTATATCTTGCTCTGGGTGGTGGTTATATGGATATATACACATGTAAAATTCGTCAAACTATACACTTCAGATTTTTGCATTATAATGAATGTATATCAATATAAAATTTAAAAAACTGAGGGACATTAATCGAAGCTACACTAATTAAGTTACTTGAACATGTCTGGCCTTCTGACCCAGCTGAGACATCTGAAAATGTGCTTCAACTTCACAGGAGAAATTATTCCAGATGGGTAGGGAATGGAGGGTGGAGAGAAATGGCATGTTTGGGGCGCCATCAAGAATGGCTGCTAGCATAACAACAGGCTTCTATCAAAATGTCCATTAGCATGGACCTAGAAGCAAAAGGCATGATCCATGCTAGTGGAAATGCTATTTGGTGCTCTACTGCTTTCAGATTGGCCCAGTGAGTTTCCGGGAGTGACCTTAGAAGAAAGGGCATGTCTTCGTCTGTTTAGGCTGCTGTAACAAAAATACCATAGACTGTATGGTTTATAAACAACAGGTATTTATTGCTCACAGTTCTGGAAGCTGGGAAATCCAGCATCCAGTCACCAGCAGATTAAGTGTTTGGTAAAAGCTCACTTCCTGGTTCACAGATAGCCATCTTCTTGTTGCAACTTCACATAGCAGAAATCACAAGTGAGCTCCCTGGGATCTCTTTAGTAAGGGAATAGGGGCACTAATCCCATTGGCTCCATCTTCATGACCTAATCACTTCCCAAAGTCCTCACCTCCAAATACCATCACACTGGGGAGTAAGTTTCAAAATCCGAATTTGCTGGGGTGGGGGTGGTGGGATGGAGACACAAACATTCAGTCTACTGCAGGGCATAAGGATTCTCAAAAGGTTATCAGAGGCAAGCTGATCCCTGAACACAGGATCCCCAAATCTGGCACAACATCAAATTATCTAGGGAGCTGCTGGAGAAACACAGATTCTCAGACCTCGTTTGTTATTGGTTGAATTGTGTCCCCGCAAAATTTACATGTTGAAATTTCAACACCGAAATCTCTTATTTGGAAGATTAAATTAACATAAAGTCATTAAGGTGAGCACAAATCCAATATGACTAGTATCCTTATAAAAGGGGGAATCTGGATAAAGAAACATGCACACAGGGAGACTGCTATGTGAAAATGAGGGCATAGGTAAGAGTGAGGCCTCTACCAGCCAAGGAATGCCAGAGGTTCCCAAGAAACTACCAGAGCTAGCGAAGAGGCAGGGAATAGATTCTCTCTCACAGCCCTCCGATCCCTGCTGACATCCTTCATCTTGGATTTCCAGCCTCCAGAATTGTGAAACAACAAATTTCACAAAGCAACCCAGTTTGTGATACTTAGTTACAGCAGCTCAAGAAAACTAATACACCACTCCCAGAAATTCCATTCATTAGAGCTGGGTTGTATCAGGATTCTGAATCTTATAAAACTTTTTAGGTGATGCTCATAATTGGGCAAATTTGAATCCACTGTGATCTGATGTATGCTGCATTCAAATAGGTCCAGTAGTTGAAAAGAGTTTTTTTAAAAAAAAAATCCAGCAACATCTTCCTTTTCCTTAGATGCCAACACTCAAGGATTCTTACCAGTTCTTCTGCTCCAGCAGTTTTGGGATCCCCAACTCTCTCCATAACGGGTTCAACCTATGTGGGCCTCAGTCACTATGGGCCCTTGAAACTGATTTTTTTTTTCTAATCGTAAGCCAAATAAGTAATCCAATGAATCTGAGATGGCAAAAAAAAACATTTTTTTTTGAATTGCTGCATGTGAGGAAAAAAGAGAAAGCCAACCTAAAAATCTTCAACTTATAACAAAAGCCGTAGGCTACATTATTTTCCTCATTTTAACTTTCCTGCTTCCTGGAGATTCTATGTCACAAAAATGACTTCTCTTATTTATTCTTAAATAAGAGTACTGTAGAGACCCCCCATCAGAGAGGGCTGAGTTGAAAACGTGTTGGGTATTTCATCACAGGGCTGAGAATCGGAGTCTGCTAACAGGCGGTTTTCCAGTTCATTGGCACAGGCACAAGCGAAAGCAGCACATTCATTTTGTGCAATTTGCTTTACCTTCCCACATGGAGTTGGTGCATGTAAAAGGCTGTTAAGTACTAAATTATTCCTTATCAAATCACCATCATCTGGAGTCATGATCAACACTAATTAAATTACTTTCGTTGAACACGGCTCCAGCCTGCTGCCGAGGCTGCTAGGTACTTTTCATTTCTCTTACAGTACCGTCCTTGCTGGGTCTGGAACAGAGTTACAGGCATCTGCATTGTTTGTAGTTTTAATTAAAGTGAATCTTTCCTTCTTCAAGTGTACCAAATCAAGTGAGTTAAGTCCTTCATTTCATTTGCAAAGCGGTGGTTCAAAATGATATTATATTTTTTATCCCTGACTTCAGACAGGTCAGATAATTTATCTAGAAAATCTGCAGTCTTCCTCTGGCATTCTTCAAACACATTTTCCATGGAAACTTTTATGATCCACAACTCCTCCGGACAATCAAATTTTTGGGAGGAAAGGCAGAAAGAACACTCGAGAGATGTTTCGTGCATTTTTTCTTTGATGGAAGCTTGACCTTTAAAACCACATCTTAAGGCTGACTAATGATCACTTGAGTTCTTCTAATGGTTAAATTTAAGAGCTCCAAAATACCAAGACTTTAAAAAATGCACTTCCAAAATAAACTTAACCACTTCTTAATTCAGAAGTTTACTTGGGGTTATGGTATTCCTCATGAAGTGTTTGCTTAACTAGTAACTGTTTTCACTTTAGAACTATGAACTATGACACATCATCGCTTTCAATTTTTTCTACCTATATTTTAGAAAGAGGGCACAATCTCGTCATTATTATTCTACCAGAGGATAGAAATGCCCTTAGCTTTCTAAAAGCAACAATGCTGGTATACAACTACAGCTTTGGCTGAGGGTAGATACATAGTGTAAAATCACATTTGAACACTTGAAATATAAGTGGAGAATACGCATTTATTTATTTACTTATTTTATTTATTTATTCATTCATTTATTTATTTTGAGACAGAGTCTCACTCTGTCCGCCAGGCTGGAGTACAATGGCAGGATCTCAGCTCACCACAACCTCTGCCTCGTGGGTTCAAGCGATTCTCCTGCTTCAGCCTCCCAAGTAGCTGGGATTACAGGTGTGTGCCACCATGCTCAGCTACGTTTTTTGTATTTTTAGTAGAGACGGGGTTTCACCATGTTGGCCAGGCTGGTCTCAAACTCCTGACCGCCTCAGCCTCCCAAAGTGCTGAGATTATAGGCGTGAGCCACCACACCTGGCTGAGAATATGAATTTAAAATTTGCTCATAGGAGAATAATTTCCCAAACAATCATAACATTGGGGCATTATTTGTATCCTTACATTGAAAACAGATAATGTTTGTTACAACTGACTGGTTAATGTAAATCCAGAGAATGAACAATGAAATCTGAGTCACGTATGTTTTTGTTTATATTTTTACAGTGAAGATGATGATGTCTTGTAAATTTAACAAAGATAACATGTTTAAGTGTTGACTGAACAAACTCTGGTTGAGTTTGGAATCCTAATAGAAAACACTAACTATACAAAAAAAAATAAAATGAAATAACTCAAACACACATATTTAACCATTTTCAAAGAATTGTCCCATATTCTATTTGATTCTCATCAGTTAAGAAAAGAACATATATAATCCTTCCCATTTAACAGATCTTTTAAAAAGGCACAAAGAAGTTAAGCACCATGTCTGACTAAAGATCTAACACTAAATCATAACACATTAAGAATTAGAGCCCTGGGCTCAATCTTAAAATTGTAACTGTTGAACTCTTGAGTATATAATTCAAATTGATTTATACACACACACTTATTATTTCCTTCATGCATGAGCACCACTATCACATTATATGAGATTTTTATTCATTCATTTCTTCAGCAATTAATTCATTTATTCATTTGTTAATTCATCTACCATGCCCCAGACACTATGGCAGGTCCTGAGAGGGTGAAGGAGTATGGAGCTATGGAATGAAGATAAATAGTAAGACACAGTCCTTATTATCAAGAGCTCATAGAAGTCCAATTAGAGCTTTATTTGGTGTTTTAAAAATTCCCTAATAAAGACATTAGGCAGTATTCTTTAAGTTTGACTAATTCACGTGTGTCTGATACATGTATCTGTATGTATGACCTTAGTACTATATTCTTGGCACATGTATCTAAATAAAAACACTTCTCAGAGTATTCATGTTTGCTTTTAGGCAATCTGCCTTCTTTCAACTTATTACTGTGACCAAAGGCGTTTAAAAATTCACACCACTCATATTCCACTGAAGGAAGAATGTTGCTATTCAACATTTGAAGCTTCCCCTATACTCTGATAACCAAAATGTCACAATGATGGAAAGGTCTCCTTCTATATGTGGACAGCGAAAGTAAATACAGTGATAAGTTGTCTTGGCTCTGACCTTTCACTCTGCTTTCCTCCCAACTCTTGTCATAAGAGTGAAATAGGGTATCAGTTTCTGTGAGTAGCAAACAATTACCCTGGGAAGAGAAACACATCACATTTTTAATTCTTCTCTAAACAGAAATAAAATTTATAGTTTTGGAGGAAGAGCCTTGAAGACAGTCTCTTTATTTTGAGGTTGTGTTTTCTGGTCTGTTCAAAAATTATGTTTTAGAATAGTCTTCTGTATGCTGTTCTAGAACAGAGGTTGGCAAATTACAGCCCATGGGCCAAATCTGGCCTTCCACCTGTTTTTGTAAATGAAGCGTTAGTAGAACACTCTCTCACCCATTCATTTCGGTCTAGTCTAGGGCTACTTTGAGCTACAATGGCCAAATGGAGTAGTTGTAACAGAAACCATATGACCCACAAAGCCTGAAATATTTACTATCTGACTCTTTACAGAGAAAAGTTTGCTGATTCCTGTTCAGAATATAGTCTATAATAAAAAAAGGAGAAGGAAAACACCAAAGTGGCTGGATGGAAAGTGACACCTGCTAGTGACAGAGACAGCTCAACTAGTCAACAAAGGACACTTAAATTTTCATCCCTTAACTCTTGGTTTACTCTGACTCTCAAAACCAAAAATGTGCAGACTTGTGTAGCCAATTTTACAGCAATATACACAAACTAGCTGATTAAAAAAATGACACAAAATTGAGACTAAAACTCTAAAAATTTATGTGCTTTGAGAAATTTCAAGGCATTTACTTAGATCAGGGTGATGATGTATAACATGGAGAATTTTTTGCACCTGTCTAAAAAATATAACTGAAAAAGTCAAAACAAATCATAGTGTGGATACTAAAGTGCTTGTAAAAAAAATTTTCACTTGGCTATAGCAGTGATTTAAAAAAAAAAATCTCTGTAAAAGGGAGGGGGGAAGTAAATGGTATACATAAATTAGATTATTTAAGACCAGATACAAGCATGGCATGAAAAATGCACATAGTGTTTTATACAAATATATGTAGTTAGGAATACACTCAGTAGATGAAAAGCATTCACTTTAAGTTAATATCACTTCAATTTCAGGTAATAAATGGATCGCAATGACCTCAATTAGTGCTCAGTTAAATTCTAGAAGCAAAGGGGAAGGCTTGAGTATAAATAAAGACAATGGTGTCACATGCTTTGTGAATCCATCTTCCAAGACACACAGAAGCAGAAGGCACTTTCAGCTGCATCTGAGGCTCTCAAAGATTCTTTGTAGTACATTTACCTCTTCCAAGCCCTCCCCACCCCCACTGTGTACATATACCACTCACACATACACACACCAATATCCATTACTAAAGGGCCTAATCTCAGCCATCAGCAGAGTGCCTTTATGGGGCCATTAAACCATTTCTCTTGTTTACAGTGCCTGAAGAAAGATGTGAATTATGTCTGTGACAAAACAAGCGATAACATTTCTAAACTGCTATCAAAATGCAAACTGAAACACATTTAAGGACAGGGACCCTGATTCGAGTTTTCATGATTTTCCATTATTTGCAGCATCTGGAAATACATTCACCTATAATATTTCCGAGAGAGGAATTTAGACCATAGCACAGCAAGTTGATATGTATTTTTTTCTTAAATAATATTCTTTAAGGAGAGCAGCCATTTAAAAAAAAATGCCACCAAGTTTTAAAGGAGTATTGTCAGTCTGCAGAGATCAGATACCCAGTTTGCCCCTGGAAGTTATTTTGGCAACACAGGGGAAAAGTGATGTGAACTCTCATCCCTTTTTAGGAACATCAGCGTTTTTAAATTGAAGCAGACATTAGATATGATTAAGTTTTCAGGATTGAGCCAGTGTTTGTTTTAGCTTCGGAGACCTTTGTACTAAAGAAATCACAATTGGAAGCCCAATGTGCAAAACAGATAAGAGTGGAGCTACCTTTATGGGGGAAGGCAAGCAGTCATCAATATGCCCCCATCTTGCTTCCTGAAGTAGATCCTTAGCACGTGCAAGGATCTTCCTGGGCAGTTCAAAAATCAGTGCTGAGTCTCAGAACTCATTTCACAGAAGGGAGCATCAAACTTTTGTGAGTGTGTTTGTGTGTGTGAGTGTGTGTGTGTATGAAAGAGAGAGAGAGAGATCCCAAACTCCTACCAGTAACAGTAACTTCACACTCTCTTGCAGGGATCCCTGAGTAGTCTTGCCAGGGTGTACCTAAATGAAGGAGATACAGTTTGAAAAAGCCCCGGAAGTGATCAGGTGTCTACAGACTTGGAAACTAGTGCTGAGGACAGAGTGGCGGCTTTCAGATGAATGCTGCAGCCTCATAAGGCAGCTGTTTCTCAAAAGCAGACTTAAACATTCAACTGCCTCTACATTGGAGAATACCATAACATCTTAATAGAAGAGAATGAGTAAGTATTCCAGATTGGGGTCCATCTTTCATCTTTTCAAAAAGTAGTGGGGATACCAAGATGTGGCCAACTCTCACTTTCAGAAGGTCACTTTCCCCCAGCCCTGATGATCTAAGTCAGAGGTTGCCAACATTTCTTTGTTTCAGAGTGGTTGCAAATAACTTCAATTAACTGTGGTCATTTAAAAATCAGCTTCAAAATCTTCTGGTTTAAAAATCCAAACTGCTGGCTTCTCTAGGAACACACACACACACACACACACACACACACACACAATATATAGCAATACTGGGTCCAATTTCCTGCTTGAAAAACAGGTCAGGAGTTGGCTGAGCCACTCTCAGCTGCCCCTTTGGCCAGGACCTGTGCTTTCCTATATGCCACAGTCCCCACAGTCCCCACAATCCCCACCACTCCATTCCCCATACCACTTGGGCTAAGTTCACTTCACTCACTTATCAGCCTGCCTACCCCCTATTTAACACATAGATAAGAAATCATGTTTACAAGTAAATGTGCACGTGCATGTTCTCTCTCTCTCTCACACACACATACACATCATCTCTAATTAGCAAAAATAAATATTATAAAACTTATGTTACACTCATGAGTTAAATACTCAAGTACCTACTCACGAGCAATAAGACATAGTGGCAAAGCTAGCAGGCACTTAAATCTGCCTAGTTCCAAATCTTGCCACTGCCACTTATTAACTGTAAGACTGGGCAATCCACTTAACCTCTCTGTACTTTGGTTTTCTCATCTATAAAATGGGATAATAACAGCACCTGCCTCACAGAGTTTCTGATAGGACTAAGGGAGCCACTACGTATAAAGTGTATATTGAGTCCTTAGTGATGTTAGTTGTTGGTGTTATTATTCAAACCCGGAATCATCAAGTGTTACAGCCAAAAGAGAACATGTAGATGACCCAGCCACATAAAAGCTGACTGGTTACAAACATGGAGACTAAATCTTGGCTTTGCCACTTACTAACTGAAGGGCTTCTGGTGAGCTAGGTAACCTTTGTGTTACTCAGGTTCCCCTTTTGTAATATCAAATATTGTAATATCAAAATTATTCATTATAATTTCAAATATTGTAATGTCAAAAATCCCACAGAACTTCCTCATGGGATTTGTGTAAGAATTTAATGAGGTAACACATATGAGAACTTAATAGTACCTGACATGTGGCAAGTACTCAGTAAATGTTTGTTACTACTAGTAATAGTCCAACCACCTCCTTATACGGAAGACAAACAGACTCAAGGATGTACACTGACTTGTAGAAACAGAGCTTCAAGCCATCAGATGTTACTTCACTACTTTTTCTATTTAATCTTGTTTCCAATTTCTCTATCAGCCAACTACACACTAAGAGCAAAAAAATAAATAAAAATAAACATGGAAAAAGTCAATTAGGACAAGGTATCCTGACAGAAGGAAAAAGCAAAAGGTGTGGCCTGGTAGAAAGAACATTGGATTAGGAGTTGAGTAATCTCTACCCAGTTCCTACCCAGCTAGCTGCATAATCATGGACTAACTGTGCAACCTCCCTGGGCTTCTATTCCTAATCTGCAAACTGAAGCCATTAGGCCAAGTCATCTTTTTTGTAGCTCTAAAATGTAATGCCTGTGTGTAAGTGCCCGCTTATTTACTAATGTAAGAGAGAAGAGGAAAATGGCAAAGGTCTGATACAAGAATTCCAAGGGCATAACATTCTAAAGCCATTTACTAATAAGGGCACAGAGCTCTACAAGCTTCAGTAATAACTGAGGGCATTTGCTGCATTTTAGCAAAGGGTGGCAACCAACGTTCATAATGGCAACCCTTAATCACCACGAAAAAGCAAAATTGGGTATAAGTACTATATTTAAGAAGGGAGGGAGGGTACATAATGCACATTAGAAAGAGGTACATGCAATACTGTTAACATTTTAAAATACTTGATGCTTTAAAATTTGACTACAGGGACCCCCCACTTTTCAGTAGGAAATTTGGGAAAGTAAGATGTTATTATATTAATAAAGAAAAGGCAGAATTGAAAGACAAAGTTAGATTCCTAATTTTAAAAGCATCACAAGCATCATCAATTGCAAAATAAAGAGACCAAATGCAGAATATGTTGATTCATTCCTGTAAATTTTAAAGCCAAAACTTAATATAATGGTACTTCAGCAGTAGTGGTACTAAATGATCTTCATCTTCACAGTCTAATTGCCAGGAGAAAGTGCCCTGGGAGGAAACTGGTTCTTCCATCTGGAAAAAGGATAAGAACAGGGAAAGGAAGGCCTAATGTATGAACAATCCAAATCTAATCAGTTTTGCATTTTGCATTGGCTTCAAATCAGATCTTCCTACCCCTACTGGTCCAGTAGATGGAAAGCAGCACGACACTATTTTTTTGGAAACAAATTCTGTACAGGGAGCCCAAACATACAGTACTTCATATCCAACTGGCAGGAATAAAACCTGAACAAGCTGCAGCTATTTGAGAAACAGATCTAATAAATTGAAATGAAGTGCCTGAATCAAGATACCCATCCAAATCCACACCTCTCAAAATTTGCTATACTTAATAAATTACCTAATTATGACCTTTATGAATATTGAAAACACCTCTTCTACAGAAATTGTCCCACTTTGCTATAATAGGGACACTCTTTAAGCCCTGCAAAGTTCCAAAAATAAAAATCTCTTCTCTGCCTAGTAATGCTGTAAGTTTTTTTTTAAATAATGGACAATATGTATTTAGAAGAGACTGGGAAGTATTTGTTGTTATTCGTAGCTGAGTAGAGGTTGGAAGATCCCAGCACTTGCGGGTGTTTCTCAGGCCAGGATGAAGTACTGAGGAATGCTACGGCAGATGGGCCTGCAGAACGTGCAGACACCAGAGGTGCTTTGTCCTGACTACTGAGTGACTATGAAGACAGGTTCTTCCCATAAGAACATGTAAAAAAATAAAATAAAATAAAAAGGTGGGCTTCCTTCTACCCTGCATCCCCCACACCTCCACCAGGATGCCAGAACAAATTCCATAGTGCTACCCTCTGTAGGCAATCTGTATAGATCTCTAACAAATAGTTTAGAATAAAGTGGTAAATATATTCCTTGAAATCCAGTGCTACAAAAAAGAAAGCAGATCATAAACAGCAGAAAATAGTGGATGAAGATGTAGCATCTAAAGATAACTTATTCAGAAGTAAATGATAAATGTGATCTTTAATTTTCCTTTTTTATTAAATCACAAACACAGGAACTCCACCTTAAGATTTTACATTAGTTATTTTATCAATGCGCCATAGTAACATACAAAATTAATATTGATACCAAACACTAATATGCCTGTCATCGCTTTGAAATAATAATTACTAAAAAGGCATTTCTAAGATTTGTAAGTATTACTCACTAAGAACAAGTAGTCAAATAAATTTATTAACATGAAATAAAATAAAATCATTTTCTCCAGCAGTATTTTAAAGGCAATAAAATAAGTAATCAGTGATGCAAATACTTGCTTAAATGAATTTATTACTGTGGTCTTCAGAACCAGAGCAGTATAATTCTAAATTTAGAATTCATCTCACATGGATTGGCATGATCTAAACAATTCTTCAAATAAGCCCAGAGGTAAGAGCAATGGTACATGGCTTACAAAGTGGAGAAGGCCAATACCAAGACAACTAAAACTCCACATCTATACACCACACTCATGAATCTAGGGAAATACTATTATTGTTCCATTCTTCAAATGTTTGTGCATTACCTGTTTAATATTTAGCTCCTGGAAAGGATCTTTCAATCTCAGTTTGGTGATCCTATATTGCTTGAAAAATTTTATTCTCTTTTGAGTTATTGAATCCTTACTTTTGATACATCATTTCACATACTTTTCTTCCAGTCTGTATGTAAAAAGGGTCTGTAGTTTGAATGGTCTTAAATTGACTATTTTAGCACCAAAATGACACGCTGGATAAGTAGGAAACAACCCTCAATGGTTGAAGTACACCTGCAGCATTCTTATGTCACCCTACTGAAGACATGATTGAGATCAATTCAGACATCACTAGTCACTTGGCTCCTTGTTCAAAACAACCCCATTGGTAGACAATCAAAGCTGAAAATATGTTCTGAATACCAGAGCTAGGAAAGTTTGCCCAAAAAAAGAAAGCCAGCTGGCTAGGGCCAAAAAAAGTACCTTTCAGTAAATGCCAATAAAACTTTACAGGCTGCCAAAATAACAAAGATAGAGTAATTACAAAGGAAACTTCACAATTTTCCTGACAATAAACACCTTCTTAAAACGAAATTTTCTGTCACCTGGTCTCAATTGTTACAGCTGTTAATACTGGCTGGGGTAAATCTTGCAAAAACATTTTATTTGAACCAACTACTAATTTGGCACAACATTTTTATAATTTTTACCCCAAAATAAATTTGAAAAATGTTCTTTAAAAATCCCTTCTGATATTTAATTCAATGTATATTGAAGGAGTTTCCATGAGGAACTGCCACTCTTACAGAAAAGCTTCTACCCAAAGTATTTCACCCAAGTTGAAAATTTTTCATTTAACTGTATAAGATTAAGAATCCCCTCTCAAAAAAAAGGGAGATGTATGACATACAAAAGTAAAGACTGTGATTGGGCAGGGCCACTTTTTTTTAAAGTAGTCAAGTCCTTTTTTAATTTCTTAACAATAAAATAAATATTAACTTAAAAACATTTACAGCAAAAGAGCTACATCGGAATAATGAACTCTAAGAGTCTCTGCTGACACAAACCCAGCCATTGCCAATAAAACAAGTAGCAAACAAGCCAAACGCTGACAAGGAAAGCCAAGCAAGAAAGCCTTGGATAGACTTAACCGTGGCCATGAAATACACAGTGAGGAGACACTGTGTAAGACACCTATGTAAGAAACTAATTTGAATACCTCTTCAAATATTTTGCAAGTATTGTAGGAACTAAATGTATTGGATCAGTGAATGCACAGATCACATTTCCATACCTAGAGGATATACTCCCAAGAAAATTATTATTGGAATGAAGAATTTTTGAATTATATTAGCATATTATGAGTAATTTTTGTGATTTCTTAACACACTCACTTTTTTCTACAAGAACACATCTCTAATTTTTCATCGGGATCCATTTGGGAGTTCTGAATCACAAATGAACCAAGCCAAATTACAGCGTTTCATAAGGAGTTTAAGAGATTACTCTTGTCCATCTGCACAGTCTTTAAAATGAACAGTTACTGAGAAGTGCTGTAATCATAGATATGCAGCTTGTTAAATCTGATTTCAATACCAATACCCCGCATGCAGTTTATATTAAGTCATATTTATACAAAGTTACAATTACATTTGACTTAGTTGATATGATCTAGTGATAAAGAAATATTACAATAGCTGAAAATATAAAATCAAGTATTGTACAACTATTCATTAATTACATACACTTGTAACCTAAGAAATGTTCTTAATTTTCACCCTATTTATAATAATCCAGAAGGGCTTCTTAAATGTTCGTTAAATTCTTGTTACACTTTATAGAGTTGTTGATATAACTTCCCAGCTGCTAGTTCAAAGGATTTTTGTTTCTTTTTTATCGGCTCTAGAGTCTCCCTATTACACTGTTCCAGGAGTGTACCCTTAAGGCTATATTACAGGAGAGAACTCCATATAATAAGATCATTTCCATCCTTCAGGAACCAAGCCTTGTCTGATGGGAACCAAGATAGTTCACCTGTTACTAAATTTGCCTCCATAGCAATAGTGTCATGGCAACATTCCAATGTATATTTTTTACTTTGACTTGCTAACTGCAAATAAGGGGAAATTAGATTACTACATTAAGCATAAAATGCAGAGCATAACTAGGTAGCGGTGGTGTACAGGTGTTACTGGAAATAGAAAATCTCAGCATGGAAGCAATAATACTTAACAGTACAAATCTTTTTACTTCTATCTTGGGCAGAGCATTTTGTAGTAACATCAAAATACATATCAAATCATACTAATCCTTGCACAATGCAAGTCTTTATGTTATACATAATATACAGTATACAGAGGCACTACATAGGAAATAAACACTGCATTTGATTTTATTGTCACATAAATTTCATTTAAGTAAATATCAGTTACTAATTTCTGTGGATTAATAAAAATTTTAAAAGACTCCAAGGAAAATTGCAAAATGTCAAAAAAATTAAGATGTTATTATGAAGATGGATCTCTATTATTAAATGAGGAGGTATATCCAAATACTCAAGTGTTCTATTGTTTAACTGCCTTTTTTAAAAACATCAAACTATATTTACTGCTACGTAAACCTAAGGCACCTATTTATTTGCTTTTTATTTTTATTTTTTTTGAGATGGAGTCTCGCTCTGTCGCCTAGGCTGGAGTGCAGTGGCGCGATCTCGGCTCACTGCAAGCTCCGCCTCCCAGGTTCACGCCATTCTCCTGCCTCAGCCTCCCAAGTAGCTGGGACTACAGTCGGCCGCCACCATGCCTGGCTAATTTTTTGTATTTTTTAGTAGAGACGGGGTTTCACCGTGCTAGCCAGGATGGACTCGATCTCCTGACCTCGTGATTTGCCCGCCTCGGCCTCCCAAAGTGCTGAGATTACAGGCGTGAGCCACTGCGCCCGGCCTAAGGCACCTATTTAAATGTAACCTTTTGAGATGCTTAGATGGTGGCATCAAGCCCATTTGAATGAACAGGTATTACAATGTTTGCTCTAGATCACAGATCAATTAAAGGGATAATCATTTTTCTACAACTTGGTGATCAAAGAGGACGGTAAACAATGACAACAAACAGCATTGGTTGTCTACCAACACAATACAATGGTGGAAACTTGCATATGGAATGAATTTTTTAATATTTCTGTCTCATTTTATTTTCTGCATTATAATCTAGTTCTTTAGAACAATGAGCTCTGCCAAAGTGTCTGCTGTAACTCCAGGTGTAAGGTGCATCAAATACTGTAGCCAACTGATATATTCAGCAGCTTATATTAGCACTTAAACACACAAAGAAGATTTATACAGCACTCCTTTGTAATTGATAGTTCCAAAAAACTAGAAAAGTATGAAGATGAAAGAGCGCTCTGCTCTCCTTCCAAGTGTGCAAATAGAAAAGATGAACTGTGGAGAAACACATGGATACCACCTGCAAAACAATCCTATGATCACAACCATGATAGGCCTGGTTTGCATTCTCCTCCTCACCCCTTTGAAGTAAATAGAAGCTTTGTAAATTGAGGGTGTGCATAGGGATAAAAGTTAAGTCAGATAAAGCCTGATTCTCCTCTTACCATACAAGGCATACATAAATTCTTAGCCAGTGACTATTTCTTTGAATTACTACATTTGATTCCACTGACATAAAATTTCTGGTACATATGCATTATTTAGCATGTATTTGTTTTAAATATGGTTAACTAGAAGTGTGCCTATATGCTAAAATCCATTTACAAAAATACATTATACCCTTTGCTTTTTTCTTTCCACTTTCTCCTCCCCAATAACACGACATTTTCATCCTCAGAAATTTCCAGGTTGGCCCATTTGTTGTTGTTCAGATAAACCTTGAATACATCTGACTTTTGCTAACCCACAAAATGACCTATCAAACTTCATTCCCATTGCTATCCAGTGTGTATGTCTATATTCAAACACTGCTACCATTCTCTCTGATGGACAGGGCAATTAATACCTGGTCTTGTCCCAACTTAATAGGCCCTCCCCTCATCACTCGGTAAATCATACAAATCTTGAGAAGCCCAGTTGATATGTGGTAAGCACAGATATATTAAAAATTAGGTGCCAAGGAAGATCGTTCCAGTTCTGTCACTACTTGGGTACTTCTTGTTACTTTGGGCAAACTGTTTTGCTCCCGACAATCTTAGTTTTGGCACACAGCTCTATCTAGGAGACAGTGTAGTATCGTGGTTAAGAGTATAAACTCTGGAGCCAGATCTACAACTTGGCTGCTGTGTGACACAGGACAATCCACCTAACTACTCTGTGCCTCGATTTTCTCACCAAAAGAGGGAGATAATAATAGTTTCTACTAAACAAGGATGTTATGAAGATTGGCTGCATTAAGATATTTATAACGTGTTTAGAAGAGGAACTAGCACATAGTGAGTATTACACAAGTATTAGCTATTATTATCCAACAAATACAGAGTTATTGGGTGAATAATCTCCAGGTTCCTGTCATTTCTAATATTTCATTGAGTAGATTTCTCATTCTGTTGTAGGTGAGGCTTCATTTTCTTCATGAGGTCTTTCTCAAGTACTCCAATCTGTGCTGATGTTACTTAAAAAAAAAAAAACACTATAGAATTTAGTGTCTGTAAGGACCACTCATTTAATTTGTAGTCAGGTAGTATTTTTTTAATTGTTAATACAATAATAGTAATAATATTAATAATTATAAATGCCCTATTTTATCCTCCTTACACATCTATAGTATCCTCACTCTTCAAAGCCCCTTTGAAAGATGAGGAAATGGAAGTACTAAGAGATTAATTGACATACCAAGGTTACCTGGCTATCAATAGGAAGTAGTAGATGGGGCACTGAGCCTAACTAGTAAGACTCCAAAGGCTGCACTCTTAGGTGCTATTTTAACTTCCCACTCTACTGTACCTTAACTAGTCCCAGCATATGCTTCCCCTTCTTCCATACTTCACAGTATGCTTTTACAAGGCAGGAATCATGTTTTTAAAAATATTTTTATGCATAAGAATTATATCCCATATAAACAGATACTTAAGTACCTATCTATCTTTATCCTGGCATTATAACTATGCAAGTAATTCATATAATGTCTAAAATGGAATAAGTCTCAAAATGATTGCTTAAAAATGGTTTGTTCTGGCCAGGCACAGTGGCTCACACCTGTAATCCCAGCATTTTGCAAGGCCGAGGCAGGTGGATCATTTGAGGTCAGGAGTTTGAGACCAGCCTGGCCTACATGGTGAAACCTCGTCTCTATTAAAAATACAAGAAGTAGCCAGAGTGGTGGCACATGCCTGTAATCCCACCTACTCGGGAGGCTGAGGCAGGAGAATGGCTGGAACCTGGGAGGCAGAGGTTCCAGTGAGCCAAGATAACACTACTGCCCTCCAGCCTGGGCAGCAGAGTGAGACTCTGTCTCAAAAAAAAAAAAAAAGACTTATTCTCTGGAACCTTTTTTTTTTTTTTAAATTGGGAGCCATACATAGATTATTTATCTTTCTTAAGTTAAATACTTAAGAGTACTGTGCATAGACAACCTACCACATAAAATAAAGAGCAGGCTCTTTCACAGATCTGTAATGTATATGCTGCTACATCTAAAGTATTTCTTCTCTTTGAGTTGTTAGTGGAGGACAATGGAAAGGAAGATGGTATTCACCTCTTAGAGAACAATCTATAATGAATAATTACATCTGTCTAGGGAAGATATGCTACCAGTATGTGGCAGCAGTAATGACATCACAAACCAACTCTTCCATGGCTAAATTAATCAAATGCAATCATCTTAAATTCTTTTAACTATATTATCAACATTGCTATTCTGAATTTTCATTACTGTTACTGTAGCTTATAAAGTCCTCTGCCCTCAAAACAGTGCATAAATTAAGTAGATATTGATACTGCCTGACTTCTACAGAGCTACTGAGTTATTCAATATTCATCTTTGTGCCAGATTCTTCAGACAAGATACCTCATTTAATCATTACATTCACCCATTTATTTTCCCCTTTTACTTACACAGCTTAAAGAAGTTAATTAGTTCAAAATCACAAAAATGGCAAATTATAAAACTTAGATTTAAACCTACTCCAATCTATAAATCTATAAAATTTATAAATGTATAAATCTATAAAACTTAGATTTAAACCTACTCCAAAGCTCACATGTTGCCATGTGAGCTTATAGCGCTACTTTAAGATTTTACCTCAGTGCCAAATTCTCTGATGCTAGTAATTCTTTTTGGAGAGAGAAAAACTAGAACCTATTTTTCTTATATTTAGCATGCAGAATCCAATTGATGAAACTCAAATTCTAATTTGTTTTGTTGTTGTTATTGATTTTTCTTGGGAGCTGAAAATATAAGAATCTGTTATCATATGCCAGGAGTGGTGGCTAATGCCTACAATGCCAACACTTTGTGAGGAAGGATCACTTGGGCCCACAAGTTCAAGACTGCTGGGCAACACAGCAATACCTCTTTTCTACAAACAATAATAATAATAATTAAAAAATAGCTGGGCATGGTAGTGCACACCGGTAGTCCCAGCTACTCAAGAGGCTGAGTTGGGAGGATCACTTGAGCGCGGGTGGTTGAGGCTGCAGTGAGCCATGATTGCCCCACTGCACTCCAGCCTAGAAAACAGAGCAAGACCTCATCTCGAAAAAAAGAAAAAGAAAAAGAATCTGTTATTATATAAGAATGATAGAACTAATATTTGTGAAATACTTTGGGTCAAACACATCTGGTCCTGTAGAAGCCCAGCCATAGCCTAATAATTGATTGATTGGAAAAGTAGCTATTTTATAAGGTGATCTTTGGTCATTCACAATTTAAGCAGCCCATTAATTTAAAATGGGCTTCAAGAGGACCATTTTAAAGCTGAATACCACTTCATTGCAAATAGTGTTACAGCAAGGGTCCTGTGGATTCATTTTTATTATTTAAATAGCAATGATCATAAAATTAGCACCCTTGTAATGTAGTTCTCATCTTGATTATTGCTGTTTAACTAGTGAAATTTTTTCTTCAGGCTGAATGAACACTATAATTATTACAGCTTTACATTGTAAAGGTTGCATCTTAATTGAAAAATCAACACTTTTTTTTCCCCTTTCAATGAATACATCAACTTTGAAAGCAAAAAAAACATTGAGGATAGAAGCAATTTTGTTAGACCCACAAATCAGGGTGTCCTTGATTGACCAGAATTCATAACCCATAATCTTACACATAAGATGCTAACTGATCCTATAGTAGGGTCTGTATTATAAGTATCAGAATGTTTCCAGCACAACACTTTTTGTTTTTGAATTCCTATGGTCAAAGTAGATTTGAACAAACAACACTTCTGAGTTTCTTCTGACAGTATCATTACAGATATGCACTGAACTACTTAGTGTGATCAACAGCAAAAGGTCAAGTTGTTACAACTATTTACAGTATGTATAGATACAGTAGATAAAGTCCACATGTTGGTAGGTGTAGACATTATTTATGAGTATGAAGAAAAACACTAAAAGGTAAGTTGATCAGAAATGAATGCACGTGTGATATATTATGAATGTTATGTTTTGTGTATTTCATATATCTATATATTTTTGTATATACAGAATAAAAGCTTATATAGTATGTTCCATGTGCCAAATATATTACTTAGATATTTCACATAAACATATACAATGTTACACACACACACACACACGTGGCCTGTATATATATATATCTACACACACACGTGTATATATATATACTCATTTAGTCACCCTAGGGAAGATAATATTTATCCCATTTTTATGCAAGAAGAAACTGAGGCACAATGATTTAAATTGCTTGTACAAGGTCACACACCTAGTAAATAGTAGAGATTTGAACTCAAGAGGCCTAGGTCCAATGTCCTACTCTTATACAGTACAATGTACTCAATCCCATAGATAAATCTCATCACGTTTATATTATATGGCTTTAGTGTCTTCAACATCAACATTATCAGTAGCATGAAATAATATAAAAAAGTAGTATCAGACAAAATGCAAAATGCGATATTCAATTAATTTCAGCACATTAGCAAATGTTCCTGGCCTAATTATGTGTTGCCAAACAGAGTCCAAACCAAAATTTTAAAATTCTCTTTTGAGAGCATCATTATTTTGTTAAGCAAACATTCAGGATTCCTGAAGCTGAAGACCTATGTATACATAGAACTTAACCACATTTCTACAATCCAAAGCACAAGCATAAAGATTTTCATAGACAAACAGGGAACTTCAGGGATTGTCTACTCTACCCTTGCTTTCCATAGATGTATTAGTTTGTGCATTATGTTATAAATTAGAATAATTCCATGAAGAATAAAAATCATTTTTGATAAATTTTCCATTTTTCTTTTATTGTATTACACAAGCATACGAATATATGTATGTATACACAGATGTGGCTAAAACACTTATTTTACATCTTTAATTCATTTGTATAGTCATGGCAAATCAATGAATAACAACTTTGTACATTTTACTGGAATGCATACAAGGGAAAATGTGTTACAAGGTGAGTTTTGGTTCTGCCATTCAACACCTATGAATGTAGTTCCTTATATAGGAACCACACTAAACCTGCATGAGCTTTGTCTACTCTGTCTATATCCCAAGGTCATTGTGAGAATCAAATGAGATACAGGATGTGAAAATGGCCTATGAAATCTAAAATGCTGAATATAAATGATTAGTATTATTGCTAGTATTGTATTCATCTTTCAGTTCACAGCACCTAGCACAATGCCTGGCACTATGAATATTTGTGAACATAACTTATTTTTCATTATGAAAAAAAGCTATGGTAAGAATTTAACCAACGGGACAAGCTGCATGTTACCAAAATAAAAATGCCAAATCTAAAGAGTTATAAAACTGCTATTCCCTTAACTATTATAAATAATATGAAAATAAGAGCATATTTTTCCAATTTTGTAATCACAAAATTCATGTGTGTTTTACTGTATTCACAACTATTGAAATTTTGCATTAAGGTTTTTGAAAACATTTTAATACCAATCTTGGCAAAAAAAAAAAATGTAATGCACACACACACCTATACATATATATAGAGAGAGAAGTTTACTGAAGACTTCTCATTTTCTTAGAATTTAACAAAAGTTTACTGATGACTTCTCATTTTCTTAGAATTTTTGTTAAATTCTAAGAAAAGAATGTTATATTTTACATAAAATTCAGATGCTTGTATATATTAGCCTGCTTATATGTACATCACGCACACATAAATTCATATGTCCATCTCTACATAAGACCTATAAATAAGAGAATAGGTCTATATATTCCATAAGCACATTATCCGAACTTCAGAAATTGCTGTGTAAAAGCCAAAAGCCTAAATTTCCACTTCGATCAATGGGACAGCTTTATCACAAAATGGGATGACTGACGTTTATTGAATAGCTGATAACTTTCTAATGCGACAGCCTCTTTAATCTGCAATAAAACTATGAATGAAAATAGAGCTTTCACAAAGGAAAACGGGTTGATTTTCCTGAAAGACTACAAGAACATGGAGATTTCAGATGGCAAAAACATCCAGAGAAACACAGCAATGACATCCAGGTATTTGGCTTTCCCTGCAGACCCATGAGTTGAGACAACTGCATCACCTGACATTCTGGCCCCACTGCCAAGGACTAAGGAATCAAATCAAATCAACATAATAAGGCTGTTGTGTTCATGAGGATGGAGAAAAACAACCCCAAACAGCAGTAAAAGTTCACTTCACAGCAGGACCACCATTTCAAAGGAAAAGCTAACACTACTGAGAGGTTTGCTTCAATACTACCCATACATCTTGATAGGGATGAGCCATTTTTAACCATGTTGGGTGGCCTTGATAGTATTTGACAGAACTTTTGCTGGTAACTCTGCAGCTGGAAATAATTCTAAGAAAAGCATCTTACGGTTTAGGACTAAATTCAGTGTTGAAAAATTCTGGGGGATAAATGGAGAAAGGGGGGCATATATTTCTAATCAAAATTTATCCAGAATTTTGTATTGGTTTATAGATCATGATCATACTTAATGTGAAAAATCTACATAATACTAAGCTAAGAATTATGCATAGATACATTAACATTGATAAAGGAGACAAAACCTGGCATAAAAATATTGAATCGAATTCATTCCTTCATCCAACAAATATACATTTGTGCTAGTGATGTAGCAGAATTTAAAAATACCCTTTTGAATAACAAAATGGGTGAGAAAAGTATTTCTTATTCCAGTGTCACAAATAGTGAATCTGATAAAGAAAAAAATCACTAATGAGTGAAAGTATCCAGGTTCATATTTTTTCTTATTTGCTATTTTCCCAACACACAACTAAGGGTGTACAATCTTTCTTTTAAAATCATAAAGAGCCTGATAATCTTTTTGGATTTCAGTTTTCCATCTTTAAATTAAAGGTGTTGATATCATTAATCTTTATCGTCTCAAGCTACAGCTTTGAAATTTCTATGAATATTTACTACTATAATGGGAATTCCATGAACACTAGTAATACTCCTACTGCTACTACTAATACCTCCGCCGCTGCTGCTACTACTACTACTACTGCCTTCATTCCCAAACGGCTGTTCTCCTCCAGTGAGAAATATACACCATATCTGAAACATTCTGGGGCCAAAACCTGTGCATAAACAACACATAAATACACAGTGTTATCATAAACATCTCTCGAATTCTGGTAAATAAGAGAAAATCTCTGAGGCAGAGAAGTGCACACACTGCAGCCTAGACAAGGACTGGAATAGTTCCTGAACACCGTGTCCTCCCATCTATTTTTCTCACAGCTATTCGCTCAGATGAGTTCACAGAATATCTTTCTTGAGACAAACCTCTATTGGAAGGAGCTCTTGGTCTCTCTTCATCTATCATAACTTGGTGAGAATAATTTTCAAAAACTATTAGTGAAACACATTCTTTGTTAGCCATGCAGATTTTTTTTTTCAGAATAGAAACAGTTTTGAAGCTTGTATGTGTAGTCTGAGTATTGGCTATCAGGGAGGGAAGATGTGCACAGACTAAGCAACCATGAGTTGGGATTCTCAGCTGTGTAATTTCAGTCATCACGTGCCTTACTTATTTGATTATTTTATGCCCTGGGTTTCTCTTCATGTAAAACAGGAACAATATCAAGTTATTTCAGAGTATTTGTCCTAATAGAGATTATTGAGAAATGTGTGGTGAGATAGGAGTATCTAATAATATTTATTAAAGTGCCCTAATCTGGTAACTGAGATTTAGCTCTAATGTTACATAAATGCAAACAGCTTTCCATTAGCCCTCAAAGAAAAATAAAACAGAGGGAAATAAAAGCAGATATTGGCACTCGTTTTCAAACAATTCAAGCCACCTGTGCATGAATACGTTTTTTAAAAAATAAGATTCTAAATACCCAAGAAACTATTCATTCAATTTAGTATTCAATGACTACCTCAAACATGTGAATCATACACATAAACAGGGCATGAACCATCCTCTATAAGCCAATGAAAACAGGATTAAAATTAGGATCTATGTAAAGTATGTATTGGCACATAGAATTTGTTAATTCTGACTAAGATAATCAAGGGAAAAATAACATCTGATCTGAATCTTAAAGAACAAATATGATCTCAATGAATAGGACAATACTTTGTAAATAGTAATAATTAACAGTAGAGTACATCATTTTTTAAAAGTCCAAAGATATTCTTGTCAGTCCCCTATAACATGAATTTTAGCGTAGGTCAACAAGGTGTTAACACAGACACTGATAGCCATCATCCACTAGGGAATCCAGTGGCCTTGCCTTTGGAAAGAGTACATTTTGTTAAAGTAAGTATAAAATTAAGTCTGGGTGTGGTGGCTCACACCTGTAATCCCAGCACAGTAGGGGGTCAAGGCGGGAGAATTGCTTGGTCTCAGGAGTTCGAGACCAGCACGGGCAACATGGCGAAACCCCATCTCTACAAAAAAATACAAAAATTAGCTGGGGATGGTGGTGCATGCCTGTGGTCTCAGGCTGAGATGGGAGAGTCATTTGAGCCCAGGAGATTGAGGCTGCAGTGAGCTGAGATCATGCTACTGCACTCCAGACTGGGTGACAGAGTGAGACCCAGTCTCAAAAACAAAAACAAAAACAAACAAAAACACCTAAAATTACATAAAACCTAAGCACATTTTCTTCAATATGTAATAGATCAGAGTCTGAATACACAGTGATTATGCATAGATTTCACATCACCCATATAATTTCACATTACTCAATATGTGATAAATACAACTTCATTTATCAATTATATGCAGTAAGAACATAAGCTCCATGATAGCAGATATTTTTCTGACTTTTTTCACCACTGTATTGCCAGTGACTAGGACAAATCCTGGCGTATAATAGGGACTCAAAACTCATTTGTTGAATGAATAAACATCTATAGTCTTATAAACCTATGTAACACCTGTACAGACTACAACTGTGTAGCATATGTACCCAATAAATAAATTAATTAAACTAAAATCTCATAATTAAAGGGTCCATCACAATTCAAACCTCTTCAACAGGACCTAAAAACTAGTCAAAACAGGACTATATAGGCAATAACTAGGAGTAACTATGAAACAAATCTCTGAATAGCTTAATAATGTCACACCTACAGCAAAACAAACCAAAAAAATTTCTTTGCTAAACTCTAGATTTACAAAAGATTCAAAAGATTACATGCAAAACCATTGCACAAAGGTACTTTTCTGATCTTAAAGCTTAATCAGACATTGTATAAACAGTATTTTTAATCTAGCCATTCCTGATATATTGCCAATAATGGAGTTCTTGAGTTAACATTACCCTTAGCTACTGTCAAATGCAAATAGTGCTTTAGATTTAAGAAAACAATAGCATCTAACCAAAATTTTTACCTAGTAAGACACAGCACCAACTCTCTTTAGGAAAAAATTCAATAACAGATAGAAGCAAATACGCATCGTGCATCTTAAATAGATGTTTATTATGATTTTAAAAAAGTGGAAAAATGATACCAATAAAAACCCATAACAAACACTAAACATACAATTACGACGTGAAGGTCCACATGTACTAGTTTAGCTCAGGTTATTTCTTCTTTATATCTTATTTTATGAAACTTACATATTCTTTGAGGTGGTAGCCCCCAAATATATTTATTTTCATGACTGCTTTTATTTTAGTTTCAAATACTAATAATTGTTGTGTTTACTTTTTTACATATCAGAATATATAGATGTATGTGTATTTATTAAAAATATGGGGACAAAAAGTATAATATTTGGTTCTACAAATAATTTTCCACTGACATCCTTTACCTAGATTTTTCCAATAAATATTGTTTGGCTTATATTTCTATCAAGTCCATTCATTGTATAACAAAATAATTATTTAATATGAGGTCAAGTTCAACCAAAGAAGGTATAGATTACTTTCTTCAAAATAACTTGTGACTAATTATAGGGAGGGTAAGTAAAAAATATTTGCTGACATAACTTCCTTTGAGCACATTTCAAAAGTCAATTTCTACAATATATTGTTATATTAAGGACAAAATTAAAGAAGAAAAATAGGAAAGAAAAAGCTAAAGACTTGGGTTAATATACATATTTTCACTTTCAGCTTTGGAAGAGCAAGCACCAGTTTTGTAGAGTTTTGAATTTTAGTTTTTGGTTTTCATCTGGGCAGTAAGCTTGCCCTATCTACCTTAACAAGAATAAACTGGTAAAACCAAAAATAGTGTAAAGTATCTACTAGAGCATACTTTACTAAAATCAAGACTAACATAATTTTGTCACTGTAAGTATACAGAATATAAGTATTGGCTGCACCTGTCCAATACTTATATTCCACATACTTACAGTGAGAAAATTATAAGTATACCAATAAAGGAAAGTACACCTACTTCCTATAAAGGAAAGTGTCCTTCATATCAAATTCTACATACATTATTCCCCCATGAATTATGTTTTTTTCTAAAACTCACTTTTCAATTCAAGCACACATTCACCATATTTAGCTAGTATCCTTTCTCTTTTCCTTCTGGCACAAAATCATAATGTGGCTCTGGGCCTGAAAGATTTGTTTCCCTGTCAACTTACAGATAAGTAAATAAAGGTTAGGAGACATACCCAAGGTCTATGATTTAGATTTTATTTCTTTTACTGGACTTGATGGATTCCTGGGAGGGTATCTAAAATAAAAATTATTGCAAGAGATCCTACTTGCAAGATGGAGAGTACCTTTCATTGGATTTTCATTTTGATTTAAAAAATGTATTCCTTGTAAAACAATCAAGCACCAAACTAAAATTTTTGCTTTACTGGAAAGGGGGCTGCTGGGCTTTGTGACAGACATAGACCGCATTTGCACCAGTGGAAGAGTAGAACATCTAATGACAAGAATTCCTACTAGACACACCTAGAACAGGGTGGGTCATCAATGCCTTGGCTCTCTCTAATCAGCATTGGGAAGTTCCTTCTAAACTAGAATTGGTTCCAGTATAACAGAAATCTACAATCAGCAATGACTTTCTCACAGCTAAAATAGAGAATAATCTTTGGAATTGGAAAATATATATAATTCTAGCAAAGATGATAAAAAATAAGAATATATTTAAAATATCATTTTTATATAGCCTTCATTTTTTGATTCCCTAGTATATTTTAAAAATAAGATGACAACATATTACTTAAATAATATTTTCCAGAAACTGATTGCCTCTATCACATAACGAATTGTATATGGGTATGAATGGCAAGGTTCATCTTACAACTTAATTGCAAAAGACTGATACTGCTGTCTTTATTTTATAATTAAGTATATGATAAAATATCTAACCTTGCACTCCACGAAAGGCCTGCATCAGAATCACCTAACAGCTCCTTAGAGATACAGAAGCCTAGTTCTAGGCCTCTAAAGTCAAGCTCTCACAGGACAGGAGACAGGAAGCTGCATTTGCACAAGCTTCCCAAATGATTTTTATTCATGCCCAGGTCTGAATAAGATTAACGGACTGAAGTAGAATCAGACAGCGGATTACTGGCATTAAAGTAATTAAAACCTATCGAAAATGTTTTTCTATCTTCGTAGGACAACAGGTAAAATCTAAAACTGATAAAACAAGAAGTTGCAGTACAACCATATTATTTAGTATGTAGGACAACCAAAAGGCAGTTGCTTCTAGAGAGGACTGTGAGTTGTGGGTTGCAGGAATGGGGAATAATTTTATTTGCACTTTTTCCTACTCTGTAAATATACTGCTTTGACAAAATATTTAAACTGGGCCAGGCGCAGTGGCTCACGTTGGGAGGCCGAGGCAGGAGAATCCCGAGGTCAGGAGATGGAGACCATCCTGGCTAACACAGTGAAACCCCGTCTACACTAAAAATACAAAAAAAAAAATTAGCTGGGTGTGGTGGCGGGCGCCTGTGGTCCCAGCTACTCGGGAGGCTGAGGCCGGAGAACAGCGTGAACCCGGGAGGCGGAGCTTGCAGTGAGCCGAGGTCACACCACTGCACTCCTGCCTGGGCGACAGAGCGAGATCCCCTCTCAAAAAAAAAAAACAAAACAAAACACACACACAAAGCAGCAACTGCAAAAAGCATACCCAAAAGAAACTCAGAACCATCAAGAGGTAGCTATCGTGTAGCTCTCAGGAATACTAACTTGGGCGAGAAGGTATGCAACTAGTCATGCTTGAAATGGATAGTTTGAGTCTATTTGGTAACATGTTTAAATATGCCTCAAAAAAAGTTTTAAATTTTTTTGAAATTGAAAACAAACCAAAAAATCATGTTCTTAAATCCAAAAAAATGCCATTTCTCTTTCAGTGTGTGCTCTCATTTTGGTAAAAGCAGTCAGAAAAACGAAAGAAGACGAAGTTTTCCTGACCAATCATATCAAAAAAACTTAATCGGGCAAGAAAGTTTTCAAAATTAGTAATAAAAAAATCAACTTTATAAAGTACTCACTGTATGTGTCGAAAGAAACAAGATGTAGGAAGGTAACTTAGTAAAAAGGCAGGAAATTATGAAAACAAACCCATAAATGGAATTTTTCTGATCCTGGACAAGTATGTGTTAACATAAATTATTCAGTCAGGGTCTACACAGACCTGACTGACTTCAGTTTTCTAAGAAGCAGATTTGTAACAGTAATCTAAGTACTTCTTTTTTCCACTTCATTGCAAAAAAAAAAAAAAAAAAAGTCAAATGCTATTCTTTCTTTTATTTATTTTATTTTATTTATTTATTTTTTGAGACAGAATCTTACTCTGTCACCCAGGCTGGACTGCAATGGCACGATCTCGGCTCACTGCAACCTCTACCTCACAGGTTCAAGTAATTCTCCTGCCTCAGCCTCCTGAGTAGCTGGGATTACAGGCATGCGACACCACGCCCAGATAATTTTGTAGTTTTAGTAGAGACGGGGTTTCGCCACGTTAGCCAGGTTAGTCTCGAACTCCTGACCTTAGGTGATATGCCTGCCTCGGCCTCCCAAAGTGCTGGAACTACAGACGTGAGCCAATGTGCCCGACCCAAATGCTATTCTTAAACCAGAAATTCTTAAAGAAACAAAGTGTAGTTATGATTTTCATTTACTTAAAGTGTCATCCATGTAATAATAATAGTGGTTTTAAACAGTTGAGTCCCCACACAAGGGTTTGTCTGGATGATTTTTGTATGGTCCACTAGTATTGTATTACAGTTATCTGATAAAGTATAGAAGTTTGCAAAAGATTTACTTTTGTAAATAGTGAAGAGTCAGGGTTATTATTATTTCTCTAATAACATTTTTTCCAAATTGACTTGCATTCCAGTGTGTTGTACTGACTGTAAGACAAAGCAGTAGAGTTACAAGGATCTATCCTGTTGGGAATTTTGCATAACCCTGGGACTTATGCACACTCCTGGAAATGCTCTGGAAGAAGATAAAATGTAAATGTGAAAGTCATTATCATGTGAATCACTACAGAGAAAAGACTGAAATGAACTAATGTAACCAAATGGAAACAAACTAATTATAAAAAATAACACATAACTTTGTTACGAAGAACAAAATGAAAGGTGGTAGATTTTTAAAGATAAATGATATAACGGCCAGGCATGGTGGCTCATGACTGTAATCTCAGCACTTTGGGAAGCTAAGGCGGGCAGATCACTTGAAGTCAGGAGTTTGAGACTAGCCTGGACATCAATAGTGAAACTCCGTCTCTACTAAAAATACAAAAATTATCCGGGCATGGTAGCACATGCCTGTAATCCCAGCTACCTGGGAGGCTGAGGCAAGAGACACTTGAACCCGGGAGGCAGGAGTTGCAGTCAGCCAAGATCGTGCCACTGCACTCCAGCCTAGATGATACAGCGAGACTCTGTCTCAAAAAGAAAAAAAAAATGATATAACTGAATTTAAAATACATGATTTAAGGCTGGGCATGATGGCTCATGCCTGCAATCCTGGCACTTCAGGAGGTCGACTTGAGCAGATCACTTAAGCCTAGGAGTTCAAGACCAGCCTGGGCAAAACCCCATCTCTCTATAAAATACAAAAATTGGCAGGCATGGTGGTGCATGCCTGTAGTCCAAGCTACTCGGGAGGCTGAAGTAGGGTAGACTGCTGAACTGAGGATGCAGAGTTTGCAGTGAGCCAAAATCATGCCACTGCATTCTAGCCCGGACAACCAAGCGAGACCCTGTCTCAGAATAAAATAAGATTGAAAACATAAGATTATTGATGTAATTAAACAATTTAAGAAAATTCTGTTTAAATACAAATGTATATCCACTTCAGAAACATAAGGATCACCTATGTTTGAAATACTCCTTAATTTGTCCTTTTTGAGAAGATACACTTCTATTTCTTCTGGACTAAAGCACATCATAACGTAATTCTATTTTTTCCAACAGAGTGTCTGAGTTATGAAAAGATTTATTGCTAAGGAATAAACAATTTGTTAAAAGCATGTTATTGTTTCTCTTAGCCTTCATCGATTTCCTGGCATGCACGTGTAGGAACTTGTTTTCACTTGGTTTTTATTTTTATTTTCTGATAGATATAGGGTCTCATTATGTTGCCCAGGCTGGTCTCCAACTCCCGAGCTCAAGCAATTCTCCACTTCAACCTTCCAAAGTGCCAGGATTGTAGGCATGAGCCACCATGCCCAGGCTCTGTTTTCACTTATTTTTAATGCCTATACTTGCTTCAAAGTTAGCATCCTTCAAAGGTTAGCAATCTATAGTATACCATCACGGGATTCCACATTTCCAATTAAAATATTTTGTAAACAGCAACAAACGATGCTTAGGGAAATTTTTAGAAAGTTCTCAAGTGTTATGGTTTAATCTCATTTTCACAATTTTTGGATGCTCTGATCTCTATTATTCTACATGCATTTAAACATGTTACAGTCAAATGCATGTTCTATAATCTAGTATTGAGCAAAATTTTGTTCTTCATTCTCTTAACCTTCATTTACCAAAGGACTAAAGCAGTAAAAGCTAAGGCAGAAGCATCTTATTTCATTGAGGTATGCAAGGAAAACTGATTACTCACATTTTTAAAAATATCCCAATAGAATTTACAGACAGGCCACACAAAGCGGATGGAGTTTCTTTCTCTTTCTAGAGATAGGATCCCTCTGCCCCCACTAAGCATACCGAGACGGACAAGAATCAAACATCTGTTTAAAGGCATTTTGGAGACCATCTAACCTCTCAATTCCAATATGTGATAAACTTCTGCATCCAGAAATCCTCTTTAGTATCTAATACAAATGCCCTATTCTTCTTTTTAAATTATTTCCCTCTTGTCTTTTCTTCGGTGAAGAATAAAATTAGCTGGTTATTATGATCTGAACAATAGTCCTTCATGTCTGTGAAAACCTGAAATAACATATCCCTCCACTTTTTTTTTAAATTAGGCTATTTCAGACTTATTTTTGCCTCTGTTTATAGGTTTTTAAAAATTATTATGTGTCTTATTTACATGTCCCAAAGCCATATTTGTTAAACTGTAAATATTCTCTAATTGAAGTAAAATAAACCTTCACAATTCTGAAAACATTTGGTTAAACTTTCATAGTTTCGGCAAGTTTTCCCAGAATGAGACTATACGTGCAGTTTTAAGGCATATCATATGTTTCTATCTTAAGAAAGGAATTAAGACTCTGAAGATGCTTAGGAGGAAATAAGCACTAAGAAGGTGATCATGAATACAATGATAATTTTACTTATTGTTCTTCTATAACATGTAAACCATGCTGAATGTGACGTGCTTCTTATACCCTCAAGAAGTTCACAATCTTATCAAAGACACAAATGTATCTAAAATACTATAATACAATAAATATAATATATAAGATGCTGTGGAGTCCAGCTAACTCTGTGGGGTCAGGGTGGCAAGAAAAGGCTGAGAAAGACTTCAATGAGGTGAAATCTAAGCTAAGTCTGAAATAGGAGGTTCACCAGATTGCAAAGCAAAAATGAAAAGTTTTAAAGCAAAATGAACATATGCAAGGCCAAAGACATTTAAAACAACTCAATCTGCCCAGAGAACTGAAAAATTAGAAGGGCTAAAGTACAGAGGAAAGGAAAAGACAGGGTACTGGAGTAGCAAGAGTTTAAACCGAAAGGATAGTCAAGGCCTGGGTTATAGAAGAATTTTCCGTACAGCTAAAGAAATAGGACTTTGTCCTGCAGACAGTTTAAGAAGAAAAGTAACAAGGCCAAATAGTTGTGTGTTAATGCTACTGCACGGGGTGGCTTGCAAAGAGGGAAAATCAAAAGACAAGAAAACCAACCAAAAGGCTGACTCAGAAGTTCAGTCAAGGCAGAATGTAGGTGTGTGAACTAAAGCAATGAAATAGGGATGAAAGAGAGGCCATGAAATTAAGATATTTTTGAAAGCTAGGATCAACAACTTGGTTAGCAATTTGAGGTTTATTGTAAAGAACCGAGGTCTTTGAGGATAAATATCAGGATTTCAGTTTGGATGGTGATGCCACTAACTTAGAAAGGCAACAGAAGTAAAAGAGCAACGTTGGTCAGGAAAAAATCATGGTTTCACTGTTAGACTTGCTGAGTGTAAATCGTCTGGGGAGCACTGCGTTAAAGATTGGAGTTGGCATGTAGATGGTGTTTTGTGCAATGCACAGCCAAGGGCTAAGGGAGTGAGTCCAGAGGTGCTGCCTTTTTCTAATCTGCACAGGGACACTAGGGGGGATCAGGTGAGGATGTCCAATAGACAGCTTCGGAGGGAAGAACCAGGCCGGAGACAACAATGTGGAAGACATCACTGTTCGAAGCTGTGCTGACCAATACAGTAGCCAGTAGCCAGACATGTCTAAATTTAAAATAATCAAAATTAAATAAAGTTAAAAATTCATTTCCTCAGTCCCACTAACCATATTTGGTGCGCTCAACGGCCAATGTGGTTAGTGGACACTGTATCAGGTGGCACAGGTGTAGTCATTTCCATCACAGAAAGTTCTATGGGACAGCGCTGGCATGGTGCATGTAAAATAAGAGGAAAGGGGCTCATACCTGTGATCCCAGTACTTTGGGAGGCCAAGGCGGGCGGATCACGAGGTCAGGAGATCGAGACCATCCTGGCCAATACGGTGAAACCCCATCTCTACTAAAAATATAAAAAATTAGCTGGGCGTGGTGGCAGATGCCTGTAGTCCCAGCTACTGGGGAGGCTGAGGCAGGAGAATGGCGTGAACCCGGAAGGTGGAGCTTGCAGTGAGCCAAGATTGCACCACTGCACTCTAGCCTGGGCAATAGGGTGAGACTCTGTCTCAAAAAAAAAAAAAAAAAAGAAAGGAAAAAAAAAAAAGGAAATGTTTGGGGACAGAACCCCAGGGAAAGAAGAGGTCCACAAAGAGGAGGGAAGGAAGATGAGTTGAGTAAGAAGGAGTGGTCAAGGGAGTAACAAACAAACAAACAAACAAAAAAAAAAAAAAAAGGAAGAAAATCACGCCAGTGTGGCCTTCAGAAAAGAGTTCAAAGAGACTAAATATTCAAGAATAAGAAAACCTGAAAAGAAGTCAAATAAGAAAACCAGTAAAAAATTACCTGTAGGTGGTTCATTTTACCCTGACAATTGGTATAGTATTGGAATTGCTACCAATTACTTTGGATGTAAAATATCAACGAGATTAATTCTTCTACTCAGACGACGTGTTTAGCTTTTAGAAAGAAGAATTCAATTGCCCACGGGAAGGGAAATGTTGGAAATAGGACCATTCTCTTCCCATACTTTAATCAAGAAGGGGAGGACTTGTATGAGCCATCATCCTTCTGGGAGTGTTTCTAAGGGTGTCTAATTAAGGTCTATATAGTTGCTGAGTAAGTTTCTTGGAAGCCTATGTCAAATACCTGTATTTAGACATCAAACAGCATTATACAGTTTTCTTCTCGGATCAAAAATAAAGCTAATACAACAGTGGTTACCAGGGACTGAGGGCAGAGAAATGGGAGTTATTGTTTTACAGGTACGGAACTTCAGCTTGGGATATAAAAAAGTTCTGAAGTTGAATAGTGGTGAATGTACTTAATGCCATTGAACTACAAACTTAAAAATAGTTAAAATGGTAAATTTTGTGGTATGTATATTTTACCACAGTAATTTCTTTATAACCAAGCTGAGTTGAAACATGTAACATGTTAGAGAATCTGGACAAAACCTTGCACAACCCTCTACGCCTGAGAAATTTAACTTACCAAACATAAATGCTGAAAACATTGCCCACAACATCTGTTACTTGAAGCAATGCAGGTATTTGTATTAGAAAAAATAAAACAAATTTAGATGTCACCAACAGAACAAAAATGCATTAGGCCAGTTTCATAATTAAGATGGCATTTATACCCTTTTCCTTACTATTTGCTCCTTTGGTCAGTAGTGGCAGTTAGCTGGTAGAATGGCAGATTATAAATACCAGCAGTAAACCCCAAGGCAACCACGTTTGTACGGGCAAAACGCTCACTCTGCAATTAAGGGACAGTGAATACTCCATGCATCACTCCTCGTGCATTCTCTGACAGGCCCGGGAGCAAGGCTCAGGGAAAGGAACGCGGAAGGAGGAACCCTGAGAGAAGCCAATGGCTGCTTCCATTTGTGCTACTGCAACCAGGAAGCAGAAAATTTCAGGCTAAAAATTAAATAAAAGCAGGTGACAATTCATGAATGTACAATACTACAATAAGCCAATGAATGTTTGGTCCAGAATCTTTTGTAAATTATACAATAACTAATCTCAAGTAGTTTTTAACTCTATCTCCCAGCAGCATCCAGGCATTTCTCTGTAAGCATATTGGAAAACTGGAAGTAAACATGTGCATGTTCATGGATCACACCCTATTTCCTCCCAAAGATATTTACCAATATGAAGAACAAGACCATCTTTCAATCAGCTCAGTCTTCCTTGCCTGCTATTTGGAGTTCTCTTCCGATATACAGAATTCAAGGATTCTGCTCAAAATAGAGTTTCTGCTGATGTCACAACCTAACAAATCAAATCATCTTATGGCTGTAAGTTAAAAAGGCGCTGGTACAATGTAAGACAAGACACTGGACGTGAAAACCAACCAAAGAGAAAGAAGGAAAGAAGGAAACCAGAAAGACAGAAAAATACAAGAGATGAGTCATACTATACTTACAACTTTCAGCCTGATAGTCTGGTACAAACTGCTCATCATTGTCAGGTACCTGAGCTGAAGAAGAAAAAGAAAATTAAAAAAAAAATTAAGAGAGAAACTGCCAAAAGCATAAGGAATGTCAAGTAAAATCTGTCAAGTAAGATCTTCTTGGGCTAAGATCAAACCTATGATTATTTGCCAATGAGCTCCTATTTAAAATGGTATTGACAACACTACTTAGGAGGAGAAATGGAAGGGGATCATTGATGTCAACTAGGAACCATATATATGTCAGAAATAGGATGATGGCAGGTGTATTCCCTCTGAATCTCACCTGCCAGATGGAAATAAAAGAGATGCAAAATAAAGAAAGCTATAGAATTTCCATTTCCTGCAGTTTTTTTTTTCAAGAATAGAGCAAAAGCTATTTCAATTCACCCACTGCCAGTGTGTAAGCAGCCCATTTAAATTAACCACACAATTATTTTAAGTGATGTGCAGTTATCACACACGTCCCTCTGCTTTTTTAGAAACGTCTGCTGGTATGTTCTCTGTCCTGCAAAATACACCATATTTTAAGATGCTTGCACTAAATTTTGCCAAAGTATGCTACAAAGGTTTTTAAATGGAAGAATGGTCTTTGATTTGGCTCATATATGATAAAGTATTATATTTCAAAGATTATATTCACATTAACAAAATAACAAACAATAACACAAATGTCATCTTTTCATTCAAAATATTTTCCTGGCAACTACTAGGCGTTAACAAAAAGAATATCACTAGTTCATCAGTCCTCATGTCAAAAGACTTTCCTATTTTTAGTAAAGGAAAAATACTGAATAGCAAGGACTTAATGCATTTGGCAGCAATCAAAACACAAGTGCATTTTTCACTTCTAAAATGTTTTCATCACAGTTGATTTAGACATCGAAGTAACCTATTCCAAACTGAATATTAATAATAAGCTTTCACAAACACACATAAATACATGCAAACACACACACATACACACATGCCCAAAAAATAGAAGTTAGGTTACTTTTAATTTGATAAAAATATAATGAATTATCATCCTAATTAACTTTAGCTGTCATTTGACTAGCTAGTATTACTTTATTAGTGTTACGTAATACTGAAACTTTTTTATCCAGCCAAGTCATATTTAAATAGATGTTAATTAACTTTCTTAAATGAGCCTATTCTGTATGAGGAATGCTTATTAAAATAAACAGTCTCTTTTGAAAATGCTTCAGGTTGGTAATTGAATGGCTTAAGAAAAAAATCTACATAAAAAGGAATTCTACATTTTAAAAAAATTTTATATAAAAAAGAATACAATATACAGAATTAAAGTTTCTTTTTATTAGTTTAATACTATTCTTCAAAAACAGACATTTGGCTGAATAAAATTTATGTTGTATTATGAAGAGCATAAAAATCTGATAATTGTGCCTGTTATAAAAATGTATGCAGTTTGACATTCAACTGTTTTCTAACAACTCTCTTCTGTACACCAATAATTAACCTTATTACGAATGCACTCTATCCCCACTACCAAACAAAATCAAACAAATTAAGAATTTTTTCAAGTTTTAACTGATGCCTATTCGATCAGCCTATATTGCAAGGAGAACTTTTTTCTCTTCATATTGCTGTAATATCTGATACTGTGGGTAACAACTTTAAAGTTAGCAAACAGCAAATCAGCAAATCTTAATTCTGTGACATGCTAGTTGTGCAACTTTGGTTAAGTTACTGAACCTCTTCGAATTGAATTTTACTTATCAGTTTACTAGTGAAAATACAGGTTTTTTGGTGAGGATTAAATGAAACAGTCTAAACACAATGCCAGCTACTCAAGAAATGTTCCTTATTTTCTTCTTTCCAGTCCTTTACTCACCAACCCTTGTCTTTCAAGTCATCCACAAAAAAGTACTTGTCATTACAATGCTCAGTTTAATATCTTTACTTCTAATGAAGTCTACTAGAGAGGCAAAGAAACAGCTAAAATCTGTACATTAGCATCCTCTCAGCTATTAACACAACATATTTTGTTGACACTGCAGAAAAAAATGTTCTAAAAGTTTCATAAATTACGAGGCAAAGGGTGTGCTTTCAAATAAGTCTTCATACCAAAAAAATTACAAGTGTTTTAAATATATATTTAATATATATATGTTGCATAATATATATATGCTGTTGCAAGTACACAGATTCAAATCCTGCACATTTTTCCCATTATATCCTTGTTTTGGTTTTCCCTCAGAATTAACAGCTAAACAGATATAACTATTGAGATGCAAATATATCAACCACAACAATTACTGGGCTTTTAAAAAGCCAACATTTACAGGAATCTAATAAAAATATAATATCCCTTTACAGGAAAAGTTAAAAATAGCTGGTGAGTAACAAAAGTATATTTGTAACTGAATATGATGGTATGAATGTCCTAAAGGTCTTTTGTTTGTTTTTGTAGTATCATAAGAAGATTTGCAACTTTATAATATATGTCACTGCAAGAGCAGCACAGAATCATTGATGGGTGTGTGATGTGTGCTGGAATATGTGAGGAAAAAAGGGCCAAATTTTAGGGGTAGAATAACCTAGAAGTTGTATCTCGCAAATATACAGAAAACAGCTGCACAATAACAACCTGTAAAGAGTAAGAATAAGAACTCTTATTTCTGTTCTAACTCCTTAACATACTGAATAAATACTTCACACTTATTCCTGAACATATTACAGAATTTTAACAAAAAACATGACTCATGTTTTCACAGAAGCTAATCTTAAGAAACTGAATAGACCAAATGAAGCAGCATGCTACTTAAATAGACAAAGGCTTAAGTATACATCTAATTTCAAGTTAGAGTAAATGGAAAGCAGTTAACTAAAAACACAAGTTGGATCTAGGCAAGGAAAATATGACAAAGTATTGCCACACTTGTATCATACATTTTCTTTTTTCTTCAATTCAGGGGAATACTGTGAAGGAGCAAACTGAAGCTGCCTGAAAATTTGCAGCAAGCCATACCAACTCCAAAGTTGAAAATTAACAATAGAGGTCAACCTAAAAAAGCAATGTTTTTGCCACTACTATCTATTATAAACTGTGCTTGATATAATCACCTTTGGGGAATGAAAATGTTTCCCCACACTATGTAATTAAAGATGAAGGGGAAGAGGAGGAAAGGAGAAAGGGAGAAAGTATATACCAAAAGACCAATAAAATGCTTTCAAGGAGATTAAGCATGTGGATTTTATTGGGAATAGCTGGAGCGGCTCTATCAGTTCATTGCACATTAATAGACAAGTTGCCATCAAGTCTCAGGATCTCGGCTTTAAAAGGGCAGTATCTGCACTCTCAGCTATTTGTTTTACCTAGATTATTATTCAAAGTTGTTTTACTGTTTTCTCTCTTTTTGCAACGTATCAATACATATTATCAGAAAGAAATTCATAAAAATATTAATCATGACCTATATGTCACAAACTCACCAATTCTCCTTTTTAATTTTAATACTTTTCTTAACTAATATTGCCTTAGGGATGGGTAATTTTAAATATAGCTTGCCTTTATGTTATGCTTATTTTTAACTTTCAAATGAAATAATAATCATTACTTAAGAAAAAGTAAGCGATGAAAAAGTTTCCAAGGTTGGCTGCAGGGAAGCGAAAGCCCTCCTATTCTTACAAACTATGTGCCTATTGGGTTTTCTTTTAAAGCTAAGGAAAAAGTGGAAGAATTACAAATAAAACAAACGTCAAGTATAAAAGGGGTTAATATTTAATTAAAACCAGTTCTATCCACTGTAACAATGACCTGGAGCCAAACAAGGCGGAAGATGTATGAGTCATTCTTTCTGCCCGTGAATGAGACAGCTGATCTCCTCAGCAATTCCTCAAGACAAGCAGGCAGAACTGGAGTTCTGCCTCCATTCACAAAAACACAGTCCAGCATATGAGCCATGTGGCCCAACCACAATCTTTTCATGTCACACCCTTCCAGGGAGCTAAAGCAAGTAAACTTGGACTTGCAATATAAACACACCAATTTTATTGCTGTCTCAGAGCTCAGATCCATTAAAGGAACACATTTAAATAAATGACAAGTTTACAAAATTACATATATACATACATATATATATATATATACACAAATACATACATACACATATCCCATCCTGCTTTACAAAGTAACTTGTTACAGAAACTTGCATGTATAAAACTAAGGAAGAAAAAAGGAAAAGACACAAAGATGCAAAGAAGGTTTCAAGAAAGGGAAAAGAAAAACCATTACAGAAATGCCTGATTTTTCTTGCCTATTATCCAAGTATTTTTATCATAAGAATACTGTAGATGTTTGCTGAACTTTGTAGCATTTCTCTTTGAATCAAAGAGTTAGAAACAAATTTCTTGTGAGAAATTTAAATTTTATTTCAAATAAGAAGTAAAAAAAGAAAAATCCACCTTCCTACAGTGGTATGCTGTTTAATCCTAAATTGAAGCTACAGGCCATGGAACAAAATAATCATGAGTCCACTAAGCTTGGTTTTATACCACATCCACTTTTAACATTAAAATGATTGTGCAAATGTAGAAGCATTAATTATGCAGAAGTATAAACATATTTAAACATACAAAAAAAGGAGGCAACTTTCCAATGACAAAAACACCTTTAATACTTGATTATGGCATTATTTCCATATTTCTCTATTCTTACTATAACAGTAAAGTTTTAGTTGTTGTGAGTGTCAAATCAGCTTAAATTCCTAACTAAAATTGACCTGCAGTAACTTGAAAACTTAAAGGAAGCTCAGAGCCAACTAGCTGTTGTTTCTAGCCAAATATTTTCTCTAATGCTACAGAGGTCTGACTCTATTTTTTTTATTATAACATTATACACAAGTCAAAGGGAATAAAGTTATACTACAAAAGGTAACAAACTGCACATTTCCTATAACTGAAATAGAAAAGCTTAGCAATATTTTATTTATTAGGATCCTCTGGAAAAACTACACTATACTATACCAAATCCTATTTTTCTATTTTTAAAAAAATTTTTCTATTTTGTAAATAAAACATGGATGAAAAAACATTTATGCAATTCCAATGAATGTTTAGAAATAAAATATACTTACTCTACCTGCTGTCTTTAAGTCAAACTCAAATGAGAAGTCTTTCTCTCATATTTTAGATTATTTTCTAGTACAACAAAAAGAGGGGTGATAGCCCATCCTCTCCCCGCCCACACACACATGAAATTATTGTTGTTCAATTATAAGAAATTATATGGACTTCTCTAATTCAATGCTTAATTCTAAATTCATGTTTTATGTAAGCCACATAAAATAATATAGTTTTTAAACCTTTAATCCTTATTGCACCAAGTGGGGGAAAATAATTCATGAGCACATAACCAATTTTATGTTCCATTAAAAAATGTAGGATTTCTGAAAAATAAAAATGAGTGTATTATGACTACTGTATATTGTGGATGACATTACACATAGTGAGTAACAATAGCACATATTACTTAAGAAACATCACATAATGATTTTGAATATAAATTTAGCATCAGCCATTAAAGCGAATTGAGGGGAAAGTAATGACATCTCTGCTTTTAAGTCAACCTGACTGTTGTTTGAAGGTCACGTAAAACCAAGAGGAAAAAATCCTTATTTGTATGATGTAATAACCTTTGCTGTAGAAAGGTTGTTCTTGGAGATAAAACTCCTACTCGAAGTGTGGCGGCAGCACTAAACTTGACTCAATACAAAACCACTGAAAAACATTTTACCCTGAAGACAGAGAATATTGTTGATGAAAGTGAACCTGAAAGAACATCTAGACCCGAAACAAAATAACAGTCAAGACAGCAGCTATACATTTACATCAGATATATACTGAAAATTATTATTTCCCTTTAAGTTGTGTTAGTAGGTGAGCTTTAAGAAGCAAGTTTGGAAGAATGCAATCCTTTCTTAATTTTTTACATCTTTCTATTTTTGTTCTGGATACACAAGAGGTTCCATTTTAACTATGACTTTCAGGTTGTTAAGAATAAGACATCACCATGATGTTGATAGGATTGATATTTAAACTCATTATTTCATGGAATCAAATAATTGCAATTGCCTTTCTGTCAGTAGCAGTCTAATTCAAAAGACAAAGAATCAATAAAGAATTGCACATAGTAAAATTATAACATAAAGTGACTATGGCAACATTTTAAAATTGGCATATTCCCTGACTTTTTTTTTTTTAACTACTGTGGTCACTGAAAACATTAACTTTTCAGTTTTCTTCAGAATAAGATAATTGTTTTAAATTGCGTTTAGATGTTAAAAAAAAAAAAAACCTTCAAATTGCAGTGTTAGTTCTTGGGAAATGATATTAATGTAAAGTTATATTCTCCACCAACATATTTAAATCTCTGTATGGGAATTAACTTTCTTGGTAGAATGCAAGTGTATTTTTACAGAGGACTTTACTGAACTGAAAATACTGGTCCCATCCCCACCCTCAAACACTACTGCCTTATCTATTCCAACTTCCCCTTAGAAATAAAACAAATTTTATAATCCATAATAATTTACCCATGAGTAATCCATATGTTGCATTTGGGGTAAAATTTATGAAAAGTCTTACAGAAAAAAACAAACTAAACATGTTAAGATATCATTTCACAAATATTTGAGGACTTTTATAATTTTTCAAAAACAATTATCATATGACATATGACAACTAACTTGACTCTTATGTCTAATAAGGTTTTTAGACCTGTTTAACTTCCCAGTGGAATTCTAACTCATGGAAGAAACTTGGTTAACTGCCAATGATCTTTTTTAAAAGGGTCAAGATGTCTTAAAATTCCGTGGTCACTTTCTTGGCCATGGAGCATTATGAAAAGAAATATGTAAACGGTTCATAGTCTGCCAATTTGGCAATGTTTTAATTTCTGGATGTCCAGAAAGACATAAATGGACACATCGCACTACAAATAAACTAGGGTAATTTGGGCACTCTTCTTAGCTAATACTGTTCAAGACGTGGGATAAGTCAAGTTAAAATATCAGTGCAAAATAATATATTTAAGTTCTCAAAACAAAAAAAAAGTGGAGTCTAGAAATAAGAAGTTAAAAAGATCTCTTTTCTCACTATTAGATTTTAAACATCACATTAACAACTTTTTGCTTACATCATGATTAGGTAAATTAATGTAAACTATTTTGAAAATGCTTAAATTATTCTAAAATGAAATCTTATCCATAGTTTGTAAATAGTAGTCCACCTGGGAATTCATATAAAACACTCATGATTAATTCCTGACCTTAATTGAAATTATAATTCTTTTCTAAGTAAAGGTCCACGTTCTTCCAAATACATTGATCATTTTCTAGGTTTATTTTTTGTAGTGCTAAATCTTCAGGTTTGATTTACAGGTATGTTAATAATCCCGGAGAAAGACTATTCCCTGCAGAGTTTTAAAAGATAAATTTGGGTAAATTATTGCAATCACTTATCTGAGCTACAAGACACAAAACAAGTCAAAAGTTAAAAAAAAAAAAAAAAGGACTGAAACTCATTATAAAATTGTTAAGAGTCTGTCACAGATTCCACATTTTAAAATTCCAGGAACAGAGTTGCTATGCACATTCAAAATCTGCCAGCAAGTGCACTGACTTGGAATCAATGAGATTTAAACATCTAAGAACCAACAAACCTTCCAGAACAATTAAAATAGATATTTTAAGTTATTTTGGAGAAGCAAATAAATTCTCTCATAAAGGTAATGTTCTCACAACCTTTGACTTTGCAAAACTAATAGGCGTAAGTTAATACAAGAATCTCCATGCAAATTTTCCTTGAAAAACTTGTATTTGAATATGATTTATGTTACAATAAAAAGTAATCTATTGCAGTAAGTTTCATTTACACAGACTAGCAAAATGATCCTTAAATATAGCCAAAACTTTCAGTAAGTCTTACCTTCATTAACATATAAATACAATCATCCTTTCAAAGGACTATTAGGAAAGCTATTTAACTTTAAAGATTGATAAAGATTGAAAAAGCTCTTTGGAGAACTAGACTATCAGCAAAACAAAGAAACTTATTTTACATGCTAACAGCAACTTGATCAAGTGCATTCAAGACCACCGATAAAACACATCAGTCTGCCTAAAAGTAGCTACAGCAACACCTGGGTTCCATTTAAAGAGACCCACTCTCTCCTTTTTAACCATCTTAAAATCTGTTCCAAAATTTGCATGTTTCCCATATAATGTGAACACACAAATAATACCGTTATACACTCAATGCTTAAATAGCTATAATTTTTCTCTTTGTATTTCCCACAAAACACACCATAAGATTAATATTTCACATTTTTATGCCAAATCCAAAAGAAAAATTTCAAATTATGAATGCCAACAAAAGTCCCTCAATATTAGGCATTTTTGAAGTTGTATAAAGCTTTATGAAGCAATCTCATTTTCCTATAAAGTTGCATACAATAAAAGATATAACAGATTGCACCACAAAATTTTAACAAAAAATAATTCAAAATAAAAGTAATGCCTTTAAATGTATCCTTGCTCTATTAAATAAATCCTAATAAAACTGACAAAATAGCAAAGGTCAATTTCAACAAACATCACATGAATAGTAACACATGGAAAACATTTTTAAAATCCTCATATCTCCCATTTATTTTAAACCCATAGATTTCCTAAGTATTAGATACACACCTAACGTTCTGTGTTGTGAACAAGGTGGAAAGAAGACACTTGCACTTAAATCTTGAAGCATCCCGTCCTGATGAACCCAGAGAAACTAATTTCTGCCATCAGAAAAGTCCTCCACCAGAACACCAAATAATGATATGCGCTGCTCTAAAGGAAACAGCAAGCCAGCCGGGTTCTGGCTCTAGGAGGTCTCTGGAGGTACAATAATATAAACCTGATCAATTGCAATTAAAATCTGAACAGAGGCTTAGAACTTGAAGTCTTGGTGCATTAGTTCTTGCCAAAAGCAGATGTGATTGTGAGCTGGAAGCAATTTCTCCTGGTAATTTGTGATGACACTGGGTAGTACAGCCCCAGAGTCCCCAAAGACAAACTCATCAGAGGCTCTAATGTATGCATGACACATGAGGTGGCTCTTTTAGAGCTCAATTAATTGGGCTGAATATTAAGACAGCAAGTTCAGGACTTCTTTTTTTTCTCCTTCTAGAGTTGCTTTTCCCCCCTTTTAAAGCAAATTTTGCCTTACCTTCTGCAAGCCATGTTTCCTGTAATTGACTTAGATCTTGAAAGAGTTCTAAAAAACAAGTCAAAGACATAAACGTAAGATTTGCAAATCTTTAGTCTTCATTAAATGGAAATGTTTGTCATGAAATTGGTATTAAATATAAATTTAATTTCAAGAGACGCAGTCAACATAAAAATAAAAAAAGAGGCATAACTTAAATATCTCAATAATACTGCCTACTTTTCATGCCTATTAAGCAACTCTTTAAGAAATTATTTTAGTCAACTAAAGAATAAAGTCAGTCATCTTTTCTTCTTCCTTTTTAACAAACAGCTTAATAAATAAGCTCAGGGATACCAGAATTCACAAAAAGGCTGAGGTGAATGTGTGTCTATTCACTGAAATCTTTCTTAAATATATTTAACTCTTGCTAAAATAGTAGTAGGGGGAAGATTAGAAAGACTGAAAAGCATTTTATTTATATCTTCTGAATCTTACATAAAAAATATAATGGTACATGGTACAACTGTCAAAGTATTATGTTTTCAACTTAAATACCTCAAAACTAAAAGAAATCACTTCAAATACAAGTTTTTAGAGGAAAATTTCTACATTAATAGGTTTATAAAAGTCAGAAAGATAATTCTTTGGCACCAGGTTATCATCAAGTTCAAAACTATATGGTCATGTTAGGGAGAGAGGGAGGTATTTAAATAGTAGGAAGATTTGAGGAAGTTTCAGAATTCAGTATATCTAATTAAAATTGCCAACTAAACTTTGATACTTAAATCTAAGTATATTAAGTTTATTATGAATGTCCTCATATGGCTAAAATAATTTGTAATATATTGACTTCCTAGCAACAGTTCATAAAAAGAATCTGCAAACTAATTTCCCAAATAATTATTAAGGAGGCCGTAAGTATGATTCAGTGAACATATTATGGTCAATAAACAAGGTATTATGACCTCACAATTTAGTCATCAAAATCACCCTTGAAAATTCTGTTAATAGTAGATGGTTTTAGTGTAAAGGAGGTGGGAAACCAAACAATCACTAATACTGTTTAACTTGTAATAAAGGAGAAAGAAAAAAGTAAGCAGTGTACATAGCTGCTGAATTTGTCTCACTGTATTGGGTATTTTTAAATTGTTATCTTAGTGAAGGGGGTGAGTTATATGCCATATGGACAAAGGTATTTAAACACAAAACAATGATTAAAAGAAGGTTGTCATTGAGAAGTTTTTATTTCCTTCTTTCATTAGTTTGTGATAGGACCATAAAATAGTCTCCCATGCAAACTGCCACATTGTGTAAATTTTTCCAAGTTAAAGTCTTAGTTAAATTCAGTAATTTCAAAGTTTATTATTTTTAAGATAAGACTGAAGTGCTCCTTTTCTTTTAGCAGGGTGGAGAGTGTAGGTAAAAAAATGGGGATTCAGCCCAAAATCAAACCTCACCTTCTGAATCATGAGCCAGATCTCTGTTAATGAATTTTCTTTTCCTGACATTTGTTGGTTTCTCGTTACAATTTCTCCCACGCTGACTCTACAAAGGGAAAGATAAAATGCTTTAAAAGAATGTAAACCTCAGATCACACACACATGCACACGCGCACACACACACACACACACACACAGACATGCATACATAAGTCTAATGGATCTTCTCTCTGAATAGAAAAATAAAAGTCCATAGTATCAACTCTAATATTCACTTTCTCACTTATTTGACAGTGAAAGCTTATGTTAAGCAGGCAGGGAGAGTTGCCTCCCAGTGCCGATCTTAGCACATTACTATTTATCAGTCATATATTCATGGTATCTCAGCATCAAAACAACCTTAAGCATTTACACTTAAAGTTGTTTTTAGGCTGGTTCAATGCTAGATTAAAACAGTGGATTTTATTCTCTCTTGGACAGCCCCTCCTCCCCACCCCACCCCCACAAAAAAAAAAGCAAAAAGAGTAGAGAAATGAAAGAAAAAAAAAAGAGAAAATGAGAAAAAAAAAAAAGAAACAAAAACACCCCATATAAACAAAAAGTGTCAGCATTTGTCTCAACTTCATTCTTTTCAATGTGGCAGACAAACCCAGCCAAAAACTTTGAGTGCAGCAGCTGCTGCTGCCCTCCATCTCCTCTTCCACTCATCTTGGGCACTTTAATCAGAAAAAGGGGTCTTAAAAACAAAACTATGCCTTATCCAAATCACTGAAAGGTAAGCTCATTTTGAAGACTGGGCTTCTAGAAGCAGAGTCGCCCTACAGTGGCAACAAAGCAGATAAGTATCTGCAATCCCAACCCCCGTGCCCCCTCCCTTCTCATTTTCTCCCTCTCCCCACCCCCGACGGAGTCAAGTTTATAAACAGCAACTTTCAAACTGATCACTCACATTGGTGACCATGTAAGGCACTTGCTGGTCATAAAATCCATCCATGCTGCTGCTCTTCGCAAATCTCAGCTCAGTATTTTATATTTTGAGCATTTAGCTGGAGATTTCCTCAGGATCTGGACTTCTATCAACCTAGAGGGGAACAAGATGGCTTTTAGGCTTAAAAAAAAAATCATGAATGAAGCTCTTGAATTTGCATAGCTAATTACCCTCCGACAGTCCCATTCACAAAAATAACCCTCCCTACACCGCCTCCTTCACCTGGATCCAAAGAGAGCCAAGAGAGTTCACAATTTACATATTTTCGGTAGTAGCAAAAATCCGAACAAGAGGCGATGTATATATTTACACTCTCGATGTTTCCCTGCGCGGTCGGTGTACCCCGGGCAGCTCTGATTCGCAAACGTGTGCAAAACTAGCAATGGCGATCAACGAGACTTGCTTTGCACCTAACGGGACTAAAGAGACGGAGACACCTCTTTCATCAGGATAGTTTTTGCGACCCACAACCATGCAATTATCTGGAGAGACATAAAAAGTTGTTGGAAAGACCCACCTGAAGGCCACGCTAGGCGAAAGGCTGCAAAAACTTCCCTCCAAATTTAATAAAAACATTAATTATAGCGCAGCACTTCCCCCTTGGAAGCCGAAAGCGCCTCTGACAGAGCTCAATTCGGTGGTTTTTCCTCTACTTCTCCTCCAGGGGCCTCCAATCCAAACTGATGGATCGCTGCCTCCCATTGGCTCCGCGTCTCTTTCACAAGATCAGATTTCGGGCTGTCAATCAGGCGGCTTGCTGCCCCTTCCCGCCGGTCTCCCTCGCCCCTCTGCCCTAGGGGGTGCTCGGCCGGTAGGCGCAGGGTCCTCAGCCTGGAAGCGCCACGGAGAGACTCGATTTCCTCTGCAACCCGCTGCTTATTGTTAAGGCGCCTGGGGATACTGAAACCGTGTGTTTCGACTCGCCAGTTCCCATTATTGGAGTGTTAGGTCCACTATGGGGCTGGTTTCCTTAAAGCACTGTTGTGCGGTTCTGGTATACACTTAGAGGCGCGCTCCACAAAGCCGGTACCACCTCATTCAGCCGCCCTTCCCTCAGGATCTCCAACCCCTCTACTCTTGCCCTGACTAGGAGCTCACCTCGCTGTCTATCCTCATTCTCACTAAGCTTTTGGCCCAATTTATTTTTCCGTTTTTCAAAACCCACCATCACCATTATGGTTTATCAAAACATTTTTTTAACAGTCATCCTCAACTAAAATTAGATACTATCGTTCGTGGGACAGAAACATGAAGAATCTATAAGGAAGGCGCCTAGGAGATGCAGAATTGCTGATTAGCAGAGGTTGTGACGGGAGGACAACAGAGCAAGCTGGGTGAAAAAGTATAAGTCAAAATTGTCCCTGCGTGTGCACTGGGAAAAGGTACTTCCAGTCCACTGTGGCTGTGGGGAGTAGGAGGGAGGGCTTGGGGTTGCTCGTATATCCTAGGACCCGCACGTTTCCTGAGCTTTTGTTATGTATACACGGAGGCGGAGGGTGTCACTTACTGTACTTGACGCTTTCACTTCCTCTCTAGCTTTTAAACAGCCAGAGCCCAGGGTTGGGGGCGAGCGGTGAGATGGCTCGGGTTTCAAGGACAATAACTAGGACGTTAAGAAGTGAGTGCTGCATCTCTGAAGCCACTTGCCCTGATCCTCCTATGGGACTCAGAACAGTAAAGCGTCACTTTAAGGAGCCAGTGTCCAGCAGGGGACGGGAGGCCGCGGGGATAGGACCAGGGACTCAATGCTGTTGAAATTCATTTGTGACCAGAACTAGTGACCAAAAGACGTTTCCGGCAGCTGTTGCGCCCGTTAGGAAACGTGCTGCAGTTCTCAATTTCTATTTGAAAGTTTCCTTCCTTAAATAGAACGTTGTGGAGACACATTAAAATGGAGTGTAAGAGCGCACAGCACTCAACCCCGGACCTGGGCAGGAGAAAGATCTATTTAAAAAACAAGCAAACAAACAAAATCAACACTTATTACTGGGAAAACAGCCAATAACTATGGACAGCAAAGACAGACCCCGCGCATTCCCTGAAACTACTAAATCGGAGTTCACAACGCGCGCACCTACAAGCATTTTGAGCGGGAACTGCATTCTAACCCCGGCCAAGGAGAGATTCCAGGAAGAGCCTGGGCCCCGAGGCTGGGACAGTGAAGCTCGTGGGTACTATCTGAGGGTGCAACCAAGCAGGGGGTCAATAACAAGGGTGCTCCACCACCCTGCACTCCTGGAATAACCCAGCGCCTGTAATCTGAGCAACAGTTTCCAAAGACCTCTGCAGCCGGAGCCTGACGGGTATCCAGGGTAACCGCGAGGGGGCGGAGCTTCGGGTTAGGTCCCGGCGAGGTTCTTCCCGCAGCCAATAACGAGCCGTAAATCCCCAGCCCATTGTTGTTTATTGCTGACCCCTCAGCGCTCCGCTAGGAGATTGGCCGCTTTAGGGAAGGGGGCGGAGTCCCGCCCGCCCCAACAGCCACCTTTCGTCTCCATTCACAAAATTCCGGCCCTTCTTGGTCACGTGGTGGGGGGCGTGGAGGGGTAGAGGAAATGACACAACAAAGGCCCAAGTATCCCAAACCACAAAACTTTTTTCAGCTCGCTGCCTCCTCTTTGTCCTGTCCCTGAAACAGATACTAGATGAGGAAAAAGAGGTTGGGATCTGGGAGTAATAACAAGAGAGAAAAAAATTAAGACCGAAATTAAAGGAAGGCTCACATGGGGATAATTCCGGCGTGCACTGCTTAGACAGCTTTTGCACTAGAGGAAAGAAAGAATTGCGAGTGGGGAGAAAGTCTTAAGGACTGGGATCTTTTGCTTGCTGTTTCAAGTCATTGCTTTTAAAGGTGCAAACTGTTCGACTGTAGATGGATTTCAGTTTTTTAACTTAACATTCTGTAATTTTCATTTCTACCTTTTTTTTGTATCCCACAGTGTCTTGTTAGTTTTTTAAAGCTTTTATTTATTATTATTATTATTATTATATATTTTTAGGAATATTGATGGTTTTCGCTGGCTGATAGTTTCCATTTCCAAAGACTTCTCACTCCTTCCCAGGCCCCCATAAGCTCTGCGCCCCTTCTCCCTCCCTTTAGTGGACTGGCACTCTCAGGCGCTGCGCTGTTAGCCTCAGATTTTACTACGTATTGCGGTGGCTTCATATTTTCCCTTTTGAGTTCTTTAAACGAACTCATATCTTTTAACTCTTTCATCTTCATAGTAACTGAAAACGATATTCTCGTGTGAATAAGCAGCTAGTCTCGCTACAGCTCGGTTTACTTGAAACAGCCTAAAATTTTGAGAGAAATGTGTCCCTCTTGCCCGTGAACGATTGAACCACGCTCTTTTCTTTCTCCCACTTTCTCTTCTGTCCTTTCTCTGCATTGATACTTAATGAAACACTATCTCTTCTGTCCTTTCTGTGCCTTGTGAGCCACTAGTTTCTAGGTTGGCAGTTGTTTATCTTCTATGCTTGGCACTGGGAAAAACCGATAGACCAGTTGCTGAAGACAGTGGAAGGGCTGAAAATTTGTTTTTCAGAAAATGTAAGATCTTGGAAAATATCTGCAAAGGCAGCTGTTCTGTCTACAAGACAGGAACATAAAAAGCTGGACAAAGTTTCCACTACTTTTTGAGAATGTATTTAAAAAATCAGTTTAGTAAATGCCAGTCCTTTTGAACGGAAAATTTCATTTTGGCAGGATTTCAGGCATAGAATGGCAGAGCAGAGGCCAAGAAGCTTTGACATTTATTTACTTGTATTTTGAAATCCCATTTGGATTTTGAAATAAGAGTTCTTGAGAGAAAGCTACCCCCCTCCAAAAAAAAGTCCATTTTTGAGTTTCGAAAGTTTTTAGGTTGCATGTAAAACTGTTTAAATTTTTATATTTCCCTTGTTGTTATTTAATAAAGTAAAATAATATTCATTAGTGACTTCTCTACAGTTAACTTACTATGGCATTATGCTGAAAATGCATGTTGTTAAAGAAAGTGAATTTCTAAAAGCAGTTACAGAAAGGAAACAAGCTAAAATGGCGCTGCTTGTTTTAAATGGTTGCTATAATTAAAATCAAATGAAGTTTGCTCAAAATTGAGTAGAGTATTAAGTAAAACAGTAACTTTTAAAATTTGTTGTATTAAAACAGTATGTAAGGGAAATTGTTAAAGATCTAGTTTGCACAGAGTTACATCAAATAGATAAGAAAAAGATATAAAATTAAACAGCAAAATTGGCCAAGAAAATGAACAAGTGAAAATAATTCCAAAGGAAAACATAGAGTCCTCACAGGAGGGTGAAAGATAATCAGTGACTTTATGAACACTGTATGTGAGGACTAGCAGAAATTTGGGAGGAGGGTGGAGCCTGGGAAGAAGGTAAGGGTATCAAGGAAACTGATACTATGTAGATGTACCCTCTCTCACTCTCAATACTGCCATTTTCACTGGTGAGTATATGTAAACTCCCTCAAGTAGAGGAATTGCAAACAACTTACAAATGTGGAAAAAAAAAACAAAAACTTTTAACTGCCCCCCAAATCAGTACATTATACTGTACACTTAAAAAATAAAGAATTTTTTTATTATTTATTTATTTATTTATTTTGAGACAGAGTCTTGCTCTGTCACCCAGGCTGAAGTGCAGGGGCACGATCTCGGCTCACTGCAACCTCTACCTCCTGGGTTCAAGTGATTCTCCTGCCTCAGCCTCCCAAGTAGCTGGGACTACAGGTGTCTGCTACCATGACCAGCTAATTTTTGTATTTTTAGTAGAGATGGGGTTTCACCATATTGGCCAGGCTGGTCTCCAACTCCTGACCTTGTGATCCGCCCACCTCGGCCTCCCAAAGTGCTGGGATTACAGGCGTGAGCCACCGCGCCCTGCCTTAAAGAATGTTTTAACTCACCAATTTGGAAGGAAGTTTCTAATATACTTAGAGTTGGATACTAGGATAAGGGCACTCATGTGTATTGCTGGTTGGAATGTGACTTTTTGAAACCTTTTTAAAGTAAGCTTACATTACAATGTCTACTAGACTTTAAAATGAACATCTATTAGACCCTAAAATTATATCCAATAATCCTCATTTGGGAAATCTATCCTACAAAAATAAAAGCAATGGGGCACAAAGACATTTATTGAAATATTAGGTACCAAGGAAAAAATGTGGCAGCAACTTCAGTATCCACCAATAAGGAAATGGATTTGACAAAGTATGATACTCTTATAGTTCGGAATTCAATTATCGTTATATACCTGTTAAAAAGTATGCTATATGGTTTGTTCTCAAATTTGAGATTATATAAGACACTCCTTGTTAAAAAGTGACATCCCTGGGTGGATTCATAGAGTTTATGATTCTATAGGCTTGAGCAAATCACATGGGAATTCTGTTGCAGGAGGTTATGTTGCAGTTATTCTGTCAACATTTCTTTGAAAAACCATGGGTTGAACTTCTACCTAACAAGTCCAAAGGAAGCCAACATTGTGTGCTAGTCCAGACCTGTTTTGCTTGACCCACATAATGTTGACCCTCATGGGAAAGTTATTGTCAACATTCAAAATTCATATTATACATAAAAATTTAGACTTCCATTGCTTGAAAAATTAGAGAATGTAGTAACACTGGGCCTAAATTCCCACATAGCAACCATCAGCAGTAGCTGATGTAAAGGAGCTGATGTTCCTTATAAAGAAGCATGGGCTCACAGTTTTGCCATGGTCTACACTCTTCCCCAAACCCTGTTTGTCTTGTTGATGTTACCTACCTTACCTCTGAAATGATTTGCATGCAACTATGATTTACATGTGACATAGCATGTTGAATGATAATAAAAGCAAGAGACAGAATATACAGTACCATATATTCTGTTTTTGTTAAAAAGAAAAAAACTGTACATAAAGGTATGTGTATATACACTTACACATATATATGTATTCACAATCTTTTTGTTGTTGCCCCCAAGGAGCTTTTTTAGACATTTTTATTCCTTATCACCTCCTTCTCATTATATTTTAATACCACAGTTTTAGTGTGTATCTGTTTGTGTCCTGTAGTCCTTTAGAGTGTCACAAACCATTATAACACCTAAGATACATCCCTCCAAGAACCAGTTTTCAACACTTGGGGGTAATATCACCGCCACTAACAACGTATGGTATATATATCTATAGTTTTATTTTTTAAGATACTATATTACCTATAAATATTAAAATTTTTATGATGAATGAGTGGCAGGGAAGGATACACACTTATTTTTACACTAAGTTACATTTTTCTAATAGGTTGGATTGCAAGCGGGAATCAAAATATAATATTTTTTCTAATACTTGAAATGGTTTGTTACAACATGCATGTTTCATAGACGTATTTTTTCTTAATCCACTACATGAAGGAAGAAATTAGTTTGTTAGAGTTAATTAATTAGAGATAAATTATTAGCATTCAAATTAGAGTTTGCAAGGACAACTGAATTTTTTATTTATAGAACGGCAATATATCTAGGTTGTTACAGATCTTAATTTTTGAGTGATACATAAAGTTTGCAAAAACTAATAAGCAAGAAACAAAACACGAACCTCTACCTGCCTTTAAAAATATGATTGTTTGGCCACGCGCGGTGGCTCACGTCTGTAATCCCAGCACTTTGGGAGGCTGAGGCGGGCGAATCACAAGGTCAAGAGATCTAGACCGTCCTGGCCAACATGGTGAAACCCCGTCTCTATTAAAAATACAAAAATTAGCTGGGCATGGTGGCATGCACCTGTAGTCCCAGCTACTTGGGAGGCTGAGGCAGGAGAATCACTTGAACCCGGGAGGTGGAGGTTGCAGTGAGCTGAGATCGCACCACTGCACTTCAGCCTGGTGACAGAGTGAGACTCTGTCTCAAAAAAAAAAAAAAAAAAAAAAGGATCATTTGCATTTCTTTTAGAATGAAAAGTATAACTTTGGTGACTTTAAAGTAAACTGTGAAACATCACCAGACTTCACTAATCTCCACTTCATGGACAGCAGTGAGAGATGCAGATGTGGTGGCTATGGTTTCTTTAAATGTAAAAGACAGGTTAGCAACAAAGACAAAAAAGCATCACAAAAATTTGTTTAGAAAGATAATTTTATTCTCTTGAGTTACAACTTGATTTGGAATGATTTAAAGCACAAACAATAAAGTTAGCGTTTTATATGTATTAGCCATTAAGAGGAATAATATTTCCAGCCTGGCTGCCTAAAGTACCTCCTCTGTAAGATCTTTCCGGAATAAGTTGGTTTTCCCCAGTTCTGAACCTCAAATTAGCCTTAGGGAACCTCGTCTTGTGAACTTTCAAAGCTGGCATTTCTCCATAGGTTTATATTCTGTATAAATATTTGTTACTGTTTTTTCATTTGATAAACTTTTTAGGACCTTGTGTTCCTATTCACTGGCACATAGAAAGTATTTAATGCATGTTTTTGGATGAATGAATTAATGAAAGGATAGCATACTTTTGAACTGCCTTTCTCTACAGATTTAAACTAACTTTAAATATTAACCTAGGCCAGGCGCGGTGGCTCACGCTTGTAATCCCAGCACTTTGGGAGGCCGAGGCGGGCAGATCACGAGGTCAGGAGATCGAGACCACGGTGAAACCCCGTCTCTACTAAAAAATACAAAAAATTAGCCAGGCGTGGTGGCGGGCGCCTGTAGTCCCAGCTACTCCGGAGGCTGAGGCAGGAGAATGGCGTGAACCCGGGAGGCGGAGCTTGCGGTGAGCCGAGATTGCGCCACTGCACTCCAGCCTGGGAGACAGAGAGAGACTCCATCTCAAATAAATAAATAAATAAATAAATATTAACCTAAGCAATGTTTGGGGAAATGACTTTTCTGAAAACAAACAAACAAAAAATACTGGACAATTAAAACAGCCTGAATATCTGAGTACAAATAAGTTTTAGTTAAAAGATTTTTCTTATTTTTGAGAGTAGATCTCTTACCATACTCTCCCCGCAAAAAAAGTAACTATGTGCAGTGATGAATATGCTAATTAACTTGATTGTACGAATCATTTCACAACGTATATACGATCATGAATAGCTTAATGATGGGGATATGTTCTGAAAAAAAGGTTTGGTTAGAGTATTAGTCCATTTTCATACTGCTATGGAGAAGTGCCTGAGACTGGGTAATTTATAAAGAAAAAGAGATTTAATGGACTCACAGGTCCCCATACCTGGGGAGGCTTCACAATCATGGCAGAAGGCGAAGGAGGAGTGAAGACATGTCTTACATGGTGGCAGAAAAGAGAGCGTGTGCAGGTGAACTTCCCTTTATAAAACCATCAGATCTCGTGAGACTTTATTCACTATTAGGAGAACAGTACAGGAAAAGCCCACCCCTCATGATTCAATTACTTCTCACAAGGTCTCCTCCCATGACTCATGGGGATTATGGGAACTACAATTCAAGATGAGATTGGGTATAGCCACAGCCAAAACATATCATTCTGTTCCTGGCCTCTCCCAAATCTCATGTCTTCACATTTCAAAACCAATCATGCCTTCCCTCCCAACAGTCCCCTAAAGTCTTAACTCATTTTAGCTTTAACTCAAAAGTCCAAGTCCCAAGTCTCATCTGAGACAAGTCAAGTCTCTTTTGCCTATGAGCCTGTAAAATCAAAAGCAAGTTAGTTACTTCCTAGATATAATGGGGGTACAGGCATTGGGTAAATACACCTTTTCCAAGTGGGAGAAATTGGCCAAAACAAGGGGCCACAGGCCCCACACAGGTCCAAAATCCAATAGACCAGTCATTAAACTTTAAAGTTATAAAGTGATCTCCTTTGATTCCATGTGTCACATCCAGGTCATGCTGATGCGAGAGGTGGGTTTCCATGGTCTTGGGCAGCTCCACCACTGTGGCTTTGCAGGGCACGGCTCCCATCTCAGCTGCTTTCATGGGCGGGCATTGAGTGTCTGCAGCCTTTCCAGGCACACAATCCAAGCTGGTAATGGATCTAACATTTTGAGGTCTGGAGGACTGTGGTCCTCTTCTCACAGCTCCACTAGGCAGTGCCCTAGTAGGAACTTTGTGTGGGGGCTCTGACCCCACATTTCCCTTCTTCATTGCCCTAGCAAGAGGTTCTCCCTGAGGGCCCCGCCCCTCCAGCAAATACATAAACCAGTAATAGTCATTTGTTATTATTATATACTGTATGTTATTGTGTGTGCTATACTTTTACATGACTGGCAATGCCGCAGGTTTGTTTATATCAGCATCAACACAAACAGGTGAGTATCACATTGCACTATGATGCTTTGCCCACTAGACAATAGGAATTTTTCAGCTCCATTGTAATCTTATGAGCCCACCATTGTATATGTGATCTGTTGTTGACTAAAAGATTGTTATGCAGTACATGAATGTATATTAAAACATCACATTATATATCTTAAATATATACAATTTTTATTTGTCAATCATACCTCAAAAAAGCTGAAAAATAAAAAGAAATGAGTTTTTCTTAAAATCATTATCAAAAGAAAATTAAAAGCTGTACTGAACTAAATACATTTCTCTAATGCGTAGGTTTCTTTCCTTTTTTTTTCCTTTGGCACAGAAACAGATTCTTTGTGATTCCTAAAGATGTGGTATTTATGTGACCCACACAGAGTATCTGAAGTTTATAATTCAGAATCATAGCTTGTACTAATGTGAACCTTCTCTTTCTCTTTTTTTTTAACTTATTAAATAAAGGATGTGTACTTGGTGCCCTTAAGATCCATTATAAAAGAAATCCCTGATTTTTTATTTTTATTTTTAATCATTGGTTATGTTGAGCTCACTAAGGAAAAAAACAAAAAACAAAAAGACAATGTAGTGGAAAGACAATTTGGCATGAGACAGTCATGGATTTGAATGCTGGCTCCATCACTGGTTAAACTACTTCATCTCTCTGAGTCTGTTTCCACATGTGGATAATGTATATAAAACCTATATTCCAAAATTGCTGTGAGAATGAAATATGCTAACATATTGCAACTGTCTTGCAGAGTTGGTACTCTGTAAAAGTTGCCATTCTTGTTTGTTAGAGCTTTTTCTCTAACATTTGACAATAGACCTCTCCTCTCTAGTTCAGCCTCCATGACCTGTTCCCATTGAGATCTATCCATAAGACCTTCCAGATGGCTTTTAGGACTGTCCTTTACATCTGGCAATAGCCTGACATCCCGCCTATGTTTAGAAAACTTTTCTAGCTTCCCATCCATGTAGGAGCAAATTCCTGATATGCAATACTCACTTTGCCCAGACAGGGGACTGCCACATCAGAGTCCTCTTCCTGGTCTCTGGTGGTCAGCTGACCTGATGCCTGACACAGCATACCAATTATATTGCAGTTGAGATCTCACTGAGTTCAAAATGTCTAGCACAACAGGAGAATTAGTCTTAAGGAAGTTAAACACAATAGTGATCCAAAACCAAGAGTTTCTGAAAAGGGGGCAAAAGAATGGCCTCATGTCTGTCACTTCCTTAAACCCTAGAAAGTATCCCCTGAATAAGGGTCACCAGTGGTATTTAAGTCAGCTTCTTGATATTTGAAGAACAATGTGTCTTTGAACTTTTGTAATAGTGATTTCACTTCTTTGTGATCTCCCTGAATTCCCTTTTATATTTAAAATGTTCCTTTTGTCCTGAATTTCTTCTCAAGTTTAAAAATAGCCGTTTGACTACAGGCATTTCATGTGAGCACATCAAAGAAAGCTACAAATCTTCTTTGTATCTTATGACATACTCTAAATAAAACTCAGATTTTTGTTCTTGATTCACTTTTACATTGTAAGTTAAAATTACTCATTTCTATTGTGTCATATCACATCAATGCTCATTGGTTTATCAAATATATTTGGAAGCAAGTGATCCACCCAAAAATAAGTTATTTAGGAACGAGAGTCTTACCTTGTTTAGGAAAAATTTGTATGTAACACACTTGACAACATTTGAGTCAATAAAGGCAGGCAGCATTTTCAGAAAGGCATTAAGGAAGCAGAATACCATTACTTCAGGTACGTGTATAGATGGGACCTAAAAATAATCTTTGCATTTAGAGTTAAAACAAAAATATTCTTTTCTATACATACGCACATTGTCACACCCACTCCTACTAAAATCTACTGAGAATTCTTAAAATAATGTGTTATCAGTTAAAATAGAGGAAAAGGCCATGACATTTATTATAAATAGCTCTTGCTACTTGACTCATTTCTGATGTAATGGAGGATATCAGTGCTTGGATTCTGGATACTTCAATCTTAGAACAGGAAGAGGCATCAGTAGATCATCTAGTCTATTATCAATGGCATAACAACTCTTCTTATTTTCCAACACAGGGTCATGCTTAATAGGAATTTGTCAATTCATATTTAAGCCTTGAATATCTTTTTATTGGCCAAGAACACTCTGAATTATTGCTTCCCAAACTATCTGCAGTGAAGGATCTGTATTAGTTATCAATCACTGAGTTACAAACTATCCCAAAATTTAGGAGCTTAAATTAATCCACATTTATAATCTTACAGTTTCTATGACTCAAGAATCCAGGAGCAATTAGCTGGTAGATTCTGGCTCACGGTTTCTCTTGAGGTAGTAGTCAAGCTGTTGGTCTACAGTCAACTGTGGCTAGGAAATCTGCTTCTAAGCTCACTCATGGTAGTTGGCAGGTCTCAGTTCCTTGTTGACTTTTGGCCATATACTTTCACTTTTTGCCCCGTGAGTTTCTTCATAAGGCTGCTGACAACATGACCTTCCTTGTGTGAATAAACCGAGAGAGCCCGAGATGGAGCCCATGGTCTTTTGCAATCTTATCTTGGAAGTGACTTAACCATCACTTCTACCATATGTTATTGATCACACAGGTCAATCTTCTTACAATGTAAGGTGGGGTGTGAATTCATAACGATGCAAATACCAGGATGTTGGGATCATTGGTGGTCATCTTAGAAGTTGGCTAAAGACCTTTTTTCTTTTTAGGACGTTCAACCTATCACAGATTGAATAAATTTATTTGCTGTCCTTGTTTATGCAATATTGCTTCCACAATTAGACTTATGACTTCCAGGAGGACAGGCGTTTTATCTTATTCATGATTGTATTCTCATCATTTAGCAGAATGTTTACCACATTGTAGATATTCAATGACTATTTGTTGATGGAATTAATAAGTATGCACACTATTTTTAAAACTGCTAAAACAAAGAAAATCCATAGCTTCAAGTAACAGTTTTATTTAGGGAATTAACATCTTGGGGTTAGGTTATGTCAATGATACCAAAACTAAATCTGCTATACTGAAGTTTAAACTTATTTCCGCATATTAAAATCTCTATTCACATTCATCATCTACAGTGTGCAAACATTGTATTATATTAGGAATGCACAGATAATATAACATCCCCCCACCAAATCAAGAGAGTAAACTAAAAGTAGAGACATAATAACCACGAAACACCTCTTCATGGGGTCTTCTGTAATCCCCCTCATGTTTCCTCTGTTAAAGAAAAGATAGCAAGTTCAAAATGGAGTTACTCATGCTAAGGCTCCACACCACCAAACTGAAACCTAAGTTGATTACTTGTAAGATCTGATCTTCCAAGAAATCAAGAGGAAGATAATAGCCAAATCTCATTAAACCAACATGTTTTTGTTTACATCCCTACCAGGAAAGTAACCTTGAAATGGCCAATCCACTATTTGTTCCTTTTTCCTGCTTTCTTTCCCTTTTTTCTGCCTGTAAAACTCACCCACTCAGTTTAGTTCATCAGAACTCCCTTCTAATTTACAGATTGAATGCCGTCTGATTCATGAATCACTAATAAAAAGCTAATTAGGTCTCTGAAACTCAATTTGTTGAAACTTATATCTTTGACACCTCTAACTCAGTACCTAACATATTAATCTGTTTTATTTTCATCATAGGATTTAGCCTGTTTGAGGCAAGATGGAATCTATTACTCTTTCCTATAAATCTTGTTTCAGATTTTCTGTGACAAGGTGTAAATTCTACTTTGTTTCATTTATGCTTTCACTTAAAGTCTTACTTCTCAACATTTTAATCACTGTTTCGTTTTTACTCTGAGTCCTCATCCTCTCCCTAGTTTTTAAATTTAAGTTGTGGAGCCACAATATGAGCACGAGATTCTTGTGTCTATTCAATGATTTTGCTTTTATAATTTACATTACCGAATTTAGTTCAGAACTAAGTGATGTCAATGGGTGTTTTGCATGAATAAGGACTGCAAATGAATCTCTTCAAATTAAATGGAAATTAAAGAGACATTTTCAAGGACATTTGTTCTGAAAATTGATCTGCTTTGCAATTATCCATATGTAAAATTATTTTTCAGTAGTCATGGAAATAACAGATAGCCCACTAACCCAAGATTAGTACAGTAGACCATTTCCTTGGAATTCATAAAACTTTGAATATGAGGAGCATTTTTAAAAAATTTAATTTTTACCTGTTCATTTGTTAAATGTTGGGTGGTGGAGGGCTAAGAACAGACATTTAATGGAGTTCTGCTTGGTTCTAGGCTATGAACTGGACACTTCATTTACTGCGTGAATTATTTCACTGGCTCTTTAGAACAACCCTGCTTCGGCAGACCAGTGTGTCATTTTACAGCGAAGGAAGGAAACAGATGCTCAAGAAAGTGAAAGGATTCATCCAAAGTCATAGAGCCAGCAAATGAACCAACAGAGCCCCTCAGACTATGAATAGCTGGTTGCTAGTTAATTGTTCAGGTCTGATTGCAAGCCCTTTCTAATGTGCAGTCTAAATACCTGTGGTTACACAATAAACAGAAGGACACAGTTTCCCGAAGTACATCCTGAGGAAAGAACATTATGTTGGAATGATAATAGAAGTTATCTGGAAATGAAAAACAAAAAGTTGCCAGGGTAAGTTTGAAAGTTTGGGAAATGTTGGGTTGGACACAATTAAATTGATTTTAAACAAAAAAACCCTCTGGCACTTTTCTTTTTTTTTTTTTTGAGACGGAGTCTTGCGCTGTCTGTCGCCCAGGCTGGAGTGCAGTGGCGTGATCTTGGCTCACGGCAAACTCCGCCTCCCGGGTTCACGCCATTCTCCTGCCTCAGCCTCCCGAGTAGCTGGGACTACAGGCGCCCGACACCATGCCTGGCTAATTTTTGTATTTTTAGTAGAGACGGGGTTTCACTGTGTTAGGATGGTCTCGATCTCCTGACCTCATGATCCGCCCACCTCGGCCCCCCAAAGTGCTGGGATTACAGGCGTGAGCCACCGCACCCAGCCCCCTCTGGCACTTTTCAAAGCCTTTTTTTTTTTTTTTTTTGAGATAGAGTTTCGCTCTGTCGCCCAGGCTAGAGGCTGGAGTACAGTAGCGCGATCTCGGCTCACTACAAGCTCCGCCTCCCGGGTTCACGCCATTAGTAGTAACGGGGTTTCACCATGTTAGCCTGGATGGTCTCGATCTCCTGACTTCATGATCCACCCACCTCAGCCTCCCAAAGTGCTGGGAGTACAGGCGTGAGCCACCGTGCCGACCTTTTCAAAGCCTTTAGTAAGCAAATGTTTCCTGTGAATAAATCTCAAGGTAGTGTTTTGGTGGGGAGGGTGCCTCCAAGAGATGGGGATGGGGAGCCAGGATGAGGTAAAGACTATGCTAAACTTTCCAAATGTGTTTGATTATTTTATTCCCTTGGCAAAACATCTTGTAAGACTGATGCTGTATGGATTACAGTTTGTGAAATATGTGTCTAAATTGTGACAGTAAAAACAATAAAATAATTTTCAGGGAGTTTACCATGAGGACTGATAAATATATTGATTCGATATCACCATGTAGGCATAAAAATGCTGTTTTCTAAGAAAAGGTTATAATAAGACTAGTGTAAGTTGGTATCAATTAATATTATCCGAAGTGATTGCTCGAGGCACATTTCTTTTTCTTTGCCTTTTTTCCCATCTCTGTTTTTCTTTTTTCTTCTATGGTGCCCTGAGTCTATCAGTTCATCAAGTACCACTTAGTCATCTAGGAAAATAGAGAAATTGTTTCACATTTAGAATACCGGAACAGTTTTTTGTAGAGACTTGATGGTTTCTGAATAGCTCATCAGTTTGCTCAAATTTTAGGTTGATAAAATTTTTAAAAAAGGTATTGAAAGGTCAACATTAAGCTAACAACATTTTATTTTGTCAGATAAGAATACAACTATTGTAAACATGGTGAATACATATTTATCATACTCTTACATTTTTCAATATATATGTATTGTATTGAAAAATTGAAAAATTCTAAGAGTAGATTTTAAGCGTTTTCACCACAAAAACGATAACTATGTGAGGTAGTGAATATGTTAATTAACTCCATTTAGCCATTCTACAATGTATATATATTTCAAACATCATGTTGTATATGGTAAATATATACAATTTTATTTGTCAATTAAAAGCAACAACAACAAAAAAGGTGGGGGAATAACCTAGTTTTGACTATCAAATTATTTTATGAAAATAATCCATTTGTTCAATTAAATTTCTAGGAAGCCATTGGTTTAGAATGAACTCCTGTACTACACTCAACAGACCAAAACAAAATGGAGTTACTCACACTGACGTTTCAAACGACCAAGTAGAAATTAAGCATTTATCTGATACTCGGTGAAATCAGGAAAGAGGGATAATAGCCAATTCCCCACAAGCTAGTTTTAGCCAATATGATGAGGAAGTCCCCTCTGCTTAGACCTTTACAAAAAACAAACAAGCAAACAAACAAAAACATCCTTAGAAAATACCAGTCTGCTTTTGTGTTTTGATTCTGTTTTCCTCAGCTCTTTTCTGTCTACTTTAATAAAACCAAGTTTCTCTGCTGGGCTCATCAGAACACACATTCTATTTTATGGAATGAGGTGTTGCTGGATTCTAGAATAGTAAATAAAAGCCAGTTATGATCTTTATAAAGTTGTTTAAATTTTGTCCATTGATGCATTTTAACAAAAAATAAAATGGTACAAAGAACATACACTTAGAATAAGTTCTATATGTTAAATTGTATAACCTCCTAAAACCTGTGTGTGTGTTGTGTGTATGTATGTATTTCACTTTGCCTCATACTTGTGAAAACACTTTTTTCTGTATAAGCACTTGACTGAGGACCACAATTGGGAAACTACGTTTCTAACTTGAATCTCTAAACCAAAGTACCAACCCACAATCTCTTATTTGAAACTTCTGTTATTTTTCACGGTATGGAGAGGAAATCTATATCTCAATATACTGGGCATTGTATAATTCTTAGAGTATGGGACAACTCTCTGGAATATAATACAGTAATACTTCTGCAGAAAAATATATGGATATATATTAAAAATTGAATAAATATAGATTATAAAAAGGCCTAATGTCAGTTTACATAAAGATGCAGCATCAAAACTACCTTTTGGTGGCCAGGCATGGTGGCTCATGCCTGTAATCCCAGCACTTTGGGAGGCTGAGTCAGGAGGATCACCTGAGGTCAGGAGTTTGAGACCAGCCTGGCCAACATGGTGAAATCCCGTCTCTACTAAAAATACAAAAATTACCTGGGCATGGTGGTGTGCACCTGTAATCCCACCTACTTGGGAGGCTGAGGCAGGAGAATCACTTGAACCTGGGAGCCGGAGGTTGCAATGAGCCGAGAGAGCACCACCATACTCCAGCCTGGCGACAGAGTGAGACTGTGTCTCAAAACTAAAAACAAAAAACCAAAAAACTACCTTTTGGTTTTCAGAGCATTTTTGGACCTATGCTGTCTACCCTGTCCCCAACTACCCACTGCACCCCAATATATCTGGCTTTCCATTAATCTGGCCTGATTAAAAAAAAAAAAATTCAGTCTCAGAATTTGTGAAATTCACCTCACCTATGTGTTATTGAGTCTACAAGCACTTTCCCTTATGATTCTGAGTATGAGATTTAGCAGTAATGAATGATATTTGCAAGAAAAGGAAGATGGTAAATAATAGGTAACTTATTGGGAAAAATTATTTTCACAGCTACATTTAAGAATGTTTGACTGTGAACGTTATTTATTAATGAGAGGTGCATGGCACAATGATTAAGAAAATGGCTGCATGTTGGTTTTCATGGGCCCTGGGTATTTTTTCCTTAATTGAGGAGGCTGCAGCGTTCTCCTGTTTTTCCCTAGATCCAATTTGTGTGAAAAAAAAAAAAAAAAAAGAAGCCAGGCACAGTGGCTCATGCCTGCACTGCTTCCAATTACATTGACTGTATATATCATTGGTTCTAAGGAAGAATCTTAGATAAATAACTATAACCAAGAATAACTGAGATAACATTTAATGCAGGCCAATCCTAAATATTTTTGGGACCTGGGACAAAAGTACAAGTGAAGGCCCACAGACCATGTTTCATTAAAAAGTATGAATTAAGCTAAGCTCACACCCCAGCAACAGCCTTCATCGCAAGACAGACCATTTGCTAGAGGCCAGAGGACCTGAGCACTGTTGTCTGTGAGTCTGTGCTATGGCTGGGCAGAGCAGGATGGAAGTTGGTCCCGGGAGGGGTTGAATCTGCCTCAGCCTAGGATGGGGACTGTCCCATTCCAACACTTCAAGGAGCCAGGTAGGCAGGTTTCCATCTCCTGTATCTTACTTCTGCCTCTCGAGTTTTGGGCAGTTCTAAGCATCTATGAAAACTAGACCAACCAAGAAGAGAGGAGGAAATGGTTATCTGGGCAACCAAGTCTGTCTGGATACCTCTCTTGGGGTGATTGGGTGTTGTCAGTTTAAGCAAACTCCCCACTCCACCTGTGATTTCAATGATGTCCTCTCCAACATGGACTCCTGGGCTCTCTACCCTGGTCCTCTGGCCTGAGGACATCCTCTTCTACATTTCTTTTTTTTGTAATTCCCATTTACTCAACAGGGTACCAAACTGTCAAGAAAACTTATTTATATGACAGAAAATTACACACACATACACAGACACACACGCACACATAAAAACTGTATTTGTAAAGCAATGAGTTTTTCTTGGCTGAGTCTAAAGACAAAACTGCTTAGAGGCATCAGTCTCTCCCACTCTCTTCTCTCACACTTTCAAGAATAAAAAAGAGTGGGATATATACATATATTTGGTATTCATTATCTCATCCTAATGACTGGCTTGTGTTCAACAAAAGTCTCTAATTCAATGAAGTGGTATATCTTTAATGGAAGAATTACAAAGAAGGGAAATCTGTATTTTCTGTTTAGTAAAATCAATACAATACATAGAATTTAAGAAGTGGCTGCTAGTATTGTCAGGAGGTGGTTTATATACTATTACAAAAGATTTACTTCCTGACTGAAGTCGTATATATGGGCTTAATTTTTGTGTCTATAAAGGAAAGAGTTGAGAATTTTAAACCAAGAATTAAAAACATAGGTACTTTAGGGTAAGTCTTTGTGTGTGTGTGTGTGTGTGTGTGTGTGTGTGTGTGTGTGTGTGTGTGTATATATACCTATAAAGGTAAATACATGTTTCAAAAATAACACGGGGAGGGGAGAAGAAACATATTTGTTACATATTTGTCTATTTATAAAAACTTTTTCTGCAGTTTGACTGCTTAGCTTATTTTCTGTAGGTCAAGGAAACCAAATATATGATTTTTTTGTTGTTTAGATGTAAAACTGGCTGGGCACAGTGGCTCATGCCTATAATCCCAGCACTTTGGGAGGCTGAGGCAGGTGGATCATGAGGTCAGGAGATCGAGACCATCCTGGTCAACGTGGTGAAACCGCGTCTCTACTAAAAATACAAAAAATTAGCTGGGCATGCTGGTGCACTCCTGTAGTCTCAGCTACTCAGGAGGCTGAGGCAGGAGTTATCGCTTGAACCTGGGAGGTGGAGGTTGCAGTCACTTGAACCCGGGAGGCAGAGGTTGTAGTGAGCTGAGATCACGCCACTAGACTCCAGCCTGGCGACAGAGTGAGACTCTGTCTCAAAAACAAACAAGCAAACAAACAAAAACAAAAACAAAAAACTTTCACAGATACTTCAGTAAGACAGGCTGCATCACCCATGGTATTATTGGGGCTCAGAACACAATATCCCGAAGTGTGGTTGCTTGGCGTGATAGGTACTTTGAACTGAAGGATATTGAAAAGGCCTCAGAAGCAAGATCTGTCTGACCTTCTCTAATCCTCCCATCTCCCCCTGCCCACTTTCTCTACTGAAGCAAGTTATTGAAAGCAGAATTCAATTTCCCCAAGGCAGGTCAAACAACTAGAACCCTTCTTCCCCAAAGTAAGCCATAAAACCTGGAAAGGTCACTCTCCTCCCTCTCCCTTCTCCCTGATGATCTCTATTCCAGAGGGGTCCTGCCCCATATCTGGGATGGAGAAATGCTACCCACTGAAGGACCAAGAAGAATATGGACAGGCTTTGTTGGGTTTCCCTCCCCAGTCTGTTACCATAAGATCATACTGTTTTGTCCAATCATATTTCTACCTGGCTGTCCATTCTTCATCAAACCTAAGCATCAAAAGACAGTTTTCCCTGGTTCTTCGGGTCTTCATTTCTGAGGTTTCCCATGTAATTTAAATACATTTGTTATGCTTTTCTCTTGTTAACCTGTCTTTTGTTATTGGAGTGTTGGCCATGACACTTACAATGGGTGAGGAGAAGTATCACACTTTTCTGTCCCTACAGTATTCTCTATTTTGTATTAGTTGTTTCTATTATTGTTTCTTTAGAGAATGTGAGAAAACTTACTTTATTGGCTAAATATTCTTGCACTTCAGTAAGTACAAAGTATAACCAGAAAGGTTTACTGAGAGAATGAATCTGTCTGACATTAATTGTAATATCTATTATCATCGAAATGAAAGACAAATAGCATAAGATTATTTGTATTCTAGACTTGATAGTGCCTACTTCATAATTTTGCGGAAATCAGTGATGTCTATGCTATAGTTTTCTGAACTATAAAATGGAATTACTACTTTTCTCTGCTTTCCAGTCCTAAAAGCATGTGGGCAATCCAAATATTTGGAGTTCAAATGAATGCCTTCATTTTAGTCTCAGTAAAGTATTACAAATAATTCTCATTGAGCTAACGTACAAAAATATGTATACAAATTGTGATTTTTACAGGGATTAGACCGATTTCCAGCAAATATTTAAGAACTTTAGATTTAAAAGAATGCTGGTACTCTGAGATTCTGGATCTTTGTTCCGCAGTTGGCACGTGCCTAATAGATGTGTCTAGAAAAAGGCATTTTTTAAAGAAAATCATAAATGAGACTAAAGCACATTCCTTGTTTTTAGTGAATTGAATACAATATATACACTAAAAGATGATGCTGATTTCAAAGATGCTGCCGTTGCCTAAAACATTTTCAGATCTCATCCTTTGTAGCTGGTGTCAAGGCTGGCAACATACTCTTGGTAAATAATTTTAATATAAGAGAGTCTTTGAGTGTGGGTTTTCATTGAAACAACTGAAACTATTTGGAGGGCTTCTTGTGAAAAAAACAAGGTGGGTAGTGCTGTCTTTATTCAACAGTGATGTGAGTTTAACTAGTAGCATTGAGACTTTGATGTGTTGTTACTCAAATGGACTCTTAAGACGATAAGAAAAGGGAATTCTGAAAATTATAGTTGATGACAGAATCATTTCAGTGACTACTTTAACTGGCAGTATTTCTTTTAGATAAATGATAGTGAAGATGGCAAGGTTTGGGATATTTGACTAAAGATCAGGAAAATAAAATGTTTGGAAGAATTATGATTATAAAATAAATTTGAAGCTGGTGGAAGCTATAGAATCTCCTATTACAGTCTTTTTAATTTACAGATGATACCACTGAGAATCAGAAGAGTTAACCGATTTAACCAAATCCACAGTGTTAAGATCAGAATTGGGACTAGAGTCAGTATACTTGACACAGTACGTGAATGGTGACAAGTTCACTGGGTTCTCTTTCAAAATAACTAGGCTTTATAGAGTCAAACCTCCTAAATGTTTGGTGATATATACAGATAAGTGCTAAAGAATGCTGTATTATTTTAATTTTAGGTTTCATCGCTTGGGTTTATAAAAATAAATTTAAGAGCTTTACATTTTTGTATGCACTGAAAAATCCTAGAGGATCTTTACCTACAATAATCTGTCATAACAAACTATAACAGTATTTTCATTCTACTGTAACATATATGTTTATTCACTATATATGGTTTGAACATTGCTTTTTGATGTGCACAGCTGAGGAAGATAATTTTAATCTCATTATTCAGAATTATGTTTATAATTCATTTGCTAAGGACATTTTTATTGCTCAATACTTGCAGTCATTATAATTTTTAGTTCCTAAATTCACAAGCAAGAAATGTCATATTATCTTCATGTCATTAAATCAAATTGAATCTGATTCCAAACCTTATCTTTTTTGGCTGTTAAGGGAGCCAACGTTAGTTATTCTAGCAACATCCATCCACCTCTGTAGAGCCACTGGGGAATTTAGGATTTTGCTGGATGACTGAAAAATGAAGGAAGATCTCAGTTGCTCAGTCAAGCACGACTATGATGACATGCTCATTATCCAAACCCACTTCTTCTTTTTTAAAAAATTATTTTTAGTTTTGATTCAGGAGGGACATGTATTTGTTACACAGGTGTATTGCATAATGGTGGGGTTTGGGATTCTAGTATACCTATCACCCAAGTATTTAACATTGTATCCAACAGGTGATTTTTCAACTCTCACCCTCCTCCCACCCTCTCACCTTTTGGAGTCCCCAGGGTCTATTATCTTCTTCTTTATGTCCATATATATCTCCATTGTTTAACTCCTGCTTACAAGTGAGAATATGAAATATTTGATTTTCTGCTTTTGAGTTAGTTCACTTAGGATAATGGCCTCCAGCTGCATCCATGTTGCTGCAAAGGACATGATTTCATTTTTCTTTATGCCAAGCCCACTTCTTCTTGAAGGTAGATAGTGTCAGCCATAGGGAACTTTGCTAAGTCCTTCAGGAACGTCCCTGGACATCTCATGTCTCAGCCAATCTCCCCCAATTCTTCCATACCCCAGGGGGTTCAGCAGGCACTGGGGCATGGATCCCTGTTAATCATGGGCCCAGCAGGTCTCCATCCCTTTCCTAGTCAAGACAACCTTCTTTCTCTTCTTTGATGTTTGTGGTACCCAGCACCTTCCCCCAATTCTTTGCTTCCCTCTCCAAGCTTCAGCATCACCCCTCAATAAGCTAAGCCTTTTGAAAACAAAAGCTGGAAAAAGAGTTTACCTTCAAGTAACAAAAGGAACACAAATTCTGGCTACTTTTTGGAATGAGGAAGGAGGGGAATACAGATATAAAAATAAAAATAGATCTGATTTTTTCTAATCCTTGTGTAGCAGTGAAAACAAAACACAAAATAGTATCTCAACAAATTATCCTGTCACATGCCCCACACCTAGGACAACCTATAATTATGGATTGATATTAAAAAATAACTAAACAGAAGTCTCTACTACTACAATATCTTAAGATTAGAGGAAGCACTGGAGATGATGTCGTACTAATTATTTATTTTACAGGAAATAAAATTAAGGACCAGAGTGGACATTTTACCATTAAATACTTTGTTGCCTGGTGAAGTTAGTATTAATTACCAGTTCAGCATTTTTTGTATTAGAAAAATTCAAAGGCTTTTTTCTTGTGAATGGGAATAAATGATCCTAATGAAAGCTGAGTAGGTTTTTAAAGCACCAACACTGCCAAAGTTAGCAAGTTTCAGAGCAATTTGCACATAGCTCTTGCCTTGACCTGAACCCTAGTTAAACCAATTAATAAAACACTGGGTAATCATATAAAAATAAACAACTTATTTTCATCACAAATTGTTTCAAATTGGAATTCTCCTCTTGCCTCTCCACCCCACCTTATAGACACAGCAAAATAATTGAAATGCTTAGACAATAATAAATAATTTTTGGTATATTTTCTTTGATGATGAAAGTTTGAAAACGGGGGTCCATTTTCCTATGGGACCTCCTTTACCCATTCTTACCTATGGTGACTTGGGATGAATAACACACCCAGTGTGTCACCTTCTTCAGAATTCTTGGAAAAAAAGAGAGCCTGCTGTTATTAAACTGTATGTGGCAAAAGAAAAACAAAGTCAGAATTGTTCACTTGGACATGAAATTTATTGTTGTAGGCATCTTGTGTTGCTCTAAAAGAATCCTGAGGCTGAATAACTTATTAAGAAAAAAAGGTTATTTGGCTCACAATTCTGACGGTCAGAAAATTCAAGATTGGACGCCTGCATCTGGAGAGGGCCTCAGGCTGCTTTCACTCACAATGGAAGATAAAAGGGAGCTGTGTGCAGAGAGCACGTGGGGAGAGAGAAAGCAAGGGAAAGGGGAGGAAGATGCTAGGCTTTTTTTGTTAACAACCTGGAACAGTGAGAACTCATTCACTCCTCCCTCCATCCAACCCCTCAGGATACTAACTTATTCATTAGGGATCCACCCTCATGACCTAAACACCTCCCATTCGGCCCCATCTCCAGCTTTGGGAATCAAATTTCAACATTAGATTTGATGAGGACAAACAAACCATATCCAAACTATAGCATTTATTATAAAAGTCAGCTAAGGATTTTTGATAGCCAATCTCAAGAGATTTAAAATAACAGAGAATTCAGTATTTAATTTTTAAATTTTGCCATAATAATACACCATTTATTTATTTATTTTAGACAGAGTCTCACTCTCTCGCCCAGGCTGGAGTGTAATGGTGTGATCTCAGCTTACTGCAACCTCTGCCTCCTGGTTTCAAGCGATTCTCATGCCTCAGCCTCCAAGGTAGCTGGGATTACAGGTGTACACCAGCAGGCCCAGCTAATTTTTTTTTCAGTAGAGACGGGGTTTCACTATGTTGATCAGGCTGTTCTTAAATTCCTGACCTTAAGTGATCTGCCCATCTCAGCCTCCCAAAGTGCTAGAATTATAGGCGTGAGCCACAACGCCTGGCCTACTTTAAACTATTCTTTTACTTTCATTTTCAGCTTCAAGGTTTTAGGTATGACTGTTATACAGCAGTTACTAGTTGCATGTTAATTTAAAAAAATAGTTATTAAGTTCTAAATTATCGAATCACTTAGTGCTTTCTAACACTGTCCCATCTTATATAAAAGAGGCTTGAGAGGAATTTTAGGGTTTGACCATCATCGTATTATGAACAAAAATACAGCCAAATATGCAGTTATGGATTTTATTGAGTCTCATGGCAAAGTAGTAAACTTTTTGAAATAAGATTATATATAAATAAGATGGCCTAGCAAAGTATTTATATATAAAATGTTGCTTAGATTGTAGGTAATTATGCAAGGAGCCAAAGATTTGGTAAAATTATTAAATGTTGACTAGTTTGTAAAGTGGTATAATTTTCACATGGAAAGTAAATTAATTTTTATTTTATTTTGTTTTTAAGCCAGTAAAATTTAGCCATGGGAGTTGTATACCAACTTTAGTGGCAGTAATGTTAATAAGTTCTGATAATCCGTAATAATCAGACCAGCCAGAAAGTCAATATATATGTGTAAAATATTCTGCAGTGTATTTATGTGCATGCTCCATGAAGTTTTCTTTAAAGAAGGGTTTACTGAAACTGATCTTGAGCAACATGTGTCAGAGTCAACCAAGGTAATTGCTAAAAATTCAGATCTTAAGAAATTTTCTCATAAATTTTATCAATGGAAACTAAAAATTATATCTTTTCATTCTTCTGTTTCGTGCAAACAGGAACTAGAATCCAAATCCATTTATATATATTTTTGTTGTTGTTTGTTTGTTTCTTTTTTTGTTTGTTTTGTTTTGTTTTGAGACAGAGTTTTGCTCTGTCACCAGGCTGGAGTGCAGTGGCGTGATCTTGGCTCACTCCAACCTCTGCCTCCCTGGTTCAGGTGATTCTCCTACCTCAGCCTCCTGAGTAGCTGGGACTACAGGCAAGTGCCACCACACCTGGCTAATTTTTTGTATTTTTAGTAGAGACAGGGTTTCACTGTGTTAGCCAGGATGATCTCCATCTCCTGACCTCGTGATCCGCCCGCCTCGGCCTCCCAATATTTTTACCGTTTTACTCATTTAAATTGCTAGGCTGAATAGAGTCATTGTAATCTTACACAGTAATAGAACTATGAATAATAAAGAATAGTAGCCATACATATGAACATTTTGTCAAGTTCAAAGTCAAAATGAACCATATATTTTTCAGTTTCATAATGGTTACACAGAAAATATATTTCTATATGGCTAATTTTCACTTAATTTCCTACAAGTTGCAAAATGTTACAAAGAGTAACTACAATTTTATCTTTAGAAATGAAGTATTTTGATACATGCAATCCAGTTTTTAGATATTAAATATAAATATATGCATAATAAAAAGTAATTATAGAGACAGGTGGTAGGTTGGTCAGTGTGCTCATCACATCTTTCCCATGCCTCCATGCACTTTGCTATGTGGCTTTGGAATTTTCTCCACTAGAAGTGGTGTTGTTGGGCTTAACCAAATATTTCTTTTGGTCAATGGAATGTGGGCATAAATGATGGGGTCTAGTGATGGGCCAAGAAAAAAGGTAAGCCCCAGGTAGTTGCTGCCTTTTTAACTTGGCCCCTCAGAAAGAACACACATGAATAAAACATTAACCCCATTGTCCGTCTGTAGCTAAGCCCACTGAACTGCAACCTGAAGCAGAACACAGCTGAAGTAGTTCAGCTGAACCACAGTCTCCTAAGCATGAGGATACATACTTCTATACATTACTGGAACTTTGTGATTGTTAATTATGCAGTGTTGTTGTAGCAATAGAATAAGCTTCTACAAAAATAATAAAAAATACCAATTCATGGCAAAATAAATGTATAAATCATTTGGGTAGAGACTTAGTTCCAAGTACTTTCGGTCCCAATGTCATTCTTAGCAGTATGATTTGAGCAAACCATTGTGGTTCTCAGATTTATTAACTGTAGTGAGAATGTTTAGAGGTGGTGAATTCTAAGGTCTATACACTTTCAATAATGTAAGAATGCCTTTTCATTCCAAGAATAATTAAAAGTACCCAAAGATAAATATTTCATAAGTTGGGTATCTCTAGAGAATCATTATTGCAAGTTACATGTTACTATCATGTATTCATTCAGTGGTTACTTTAGAACAACTATCTTGAGTTCAGAATTATGTAAAGCACTATGAGGGATCATAGGATGAAGAGGCAATGTCTTCTTCACCTGTATGAAATTAAAAACCTAATGAGGGCATAGCAATACAAAGAAAAATGTAAGGGTTATAAAAGTGCTCCAAATTAAGGGTTTTAAGAGGGTACACTCCATCTGGAGAGATTAGAAAAAGCTCTTGGGAGGAGATGGTATTTGAGCTGGATCTTGGTGGATATGATTTCAACAGGAAGACATTTAATGTCATTTGCTGATAGAAGGAAGGGCTTGGAAGCAGGACAGAAGAAATTATTTAAAATGGTAAGTTTTTTTTTTGTTTCAGTGGAGTATACGATTTCATAGACAGTATGGAGATATGGCTGAACAGAGAGGCAGGGGCTGTATGTTTTGAGGATTTTGATTTCTATGTTCAGGAGCTCAGAATTTATCATGTAGAGAATGATTACTAAAAGACTGAAAAAGAGAGTGTCTAATGAGTGTTTTAGAAAAATCCAACTGATAATGTGCAGGGAAAAAAGAGATGAGTAAGACTCAAGAGAAGATGGCCTCAGAATGGAAGCAATTTTACATGGGCCTGAGCTCAGATGGCAGTGGGGTTGGGAGTTTCAGACAGAAAACCCAGCAAGGTGCATTTATTTTCTTCCAGGAAGAAGAAAGCCTGTTGATAAGATAACATGATACAGTTACTTAAAAGAGGCTTTATAGTGCTGCTAGATTATGAGAAAACAGTATTTAAAAATGAATTTATTTTTGGAATTACCTTGAAATTTTAATGTGCATAAGAATCACTCGGGTTCTTATGAAAAATACAGATTTCTGGACTTCAACTCTAGAATTCTTGAAACAGTAGGGGTTGCGACAGACCCATGAATCTGTATTTTAACAAGTACCTCAAGTTATAAGGAAGCAGGTGGTCTGCAAATCACTCTTTGATGCTGGCTGGAGAACATAATATTAACAATAAAAGGAAACATTTATCACTCACTTCCTGTGTACCCAACACCTGGCTAAGTGCAGATACAACATTACCACATTTCATCCTCCATAGTAAGCCTAGGAAGAGACTATTAATATTATTTTCCAACTTACTGAAAATCAAAACTAGGAGGGGTTCAACAGCACTTTGCAAGTCACAGAGCTATTAAGTGATGAATTCAGGATATGAATCAAAGACTGCCAACCTCAGAACTCACATTGGAGAAGTTAATGATATTAAAGAGTGTAGCTTTTGTCTTTTCTCTTGTACATTCTTTTTTTTTTCAAAAGTTTCAACTGATTGGGACCAGTGCCACATTTAACAAGATTGCCTGATTAAATTTACTCCAGTAAAAAATTTCATTCCTAAGTAGAGAAAGACCAGCTGGAACATAATCAGTCATCATAGTGGGATGCCCTAGATATGAAGATGCCCATCCTACCAAGAATAATACATATGCACATAGCAGTAATTCCAAAATAAATATAGAAAATTTCTACAGCATGTGTTATTATAACCATTTAAGCAAAAACACAAGAACTTTAAAGTGGGACATTATCATTGCCTTGAACATTTTTTTTCCTCCCTGTCTTAAAACTGACATCTCAAAATAAATTCATGGTCTTGAAGCCTAAGAATTAATTGTCTAAAGGAATGGCCCACAGTAAAACACGATAAAAGTCAGATTTAATTTTATTCTTCTTAACTATCTCTTGGCCCAAACTACTGTGTCTTTTTAGACTGAAAGGCCACTCATTTATCTACATTACTTATGGTAATGGAAACATAGTAGCTTATGTTTCTTCAAGAGAAAAAAATGAGGTAAAATATGTTATGAGTCATATTCAAAGTCCAATCAACCCACCACAGATGTTAATTCTCTCCACTTTGAGAAACAGGCTTAAAAAAGGAATCATTAATATAAATTTTCCTCCTAAAACTTAAGAAGAAAAAAATACAAAAAATTTTCCATGAGTTGGTGTAGCAATTAGTATTTGTCATCAGCTGTAATTTTCCAGTTTAAAACCCAAGAGCTCTTCATTGTGATTTTATTTGCTCTTGAAGATAGTGACTGAGGAAAAGGTGATGGTGGTAGTATGTGTCCATTTGAATTGATACAGCGTTTAAATTTGCTTTTTTATCAGTGATCATTTTTCATGTAGTGATATTTTCCCTTCATCCCCAGAAGTGAAGATGATAGTGTTAGAAAAAATCTCCTTTTAATTTCAAACTTAGTAATAAAATTCTGTGTATCAAGTTTTTATTATTTGTCTAGGCCTTTGTAAATCACTTTTGTTGAAAATCAGCTGTTTCCCAGACACTGTGCTAAACTATGTGCAGGACACCAGTGGACACTGATTTCTCTGCTTTACTTTCCATTTGTATCCAGTTGCCGTGTATCTTCTTGTGTCTTTAAGGAACTTATTAACCCCCCAAAAAATAAAGGAAAGTAAAATGTCTATTCGATACCAGAGACAGGAAGTTTAGCATATGATAAAAAATATAAAAAACTAGATTAAAAAACAATTTAATTTAATTAATTTAAAAATTAAATTAAATTGATAAAATACCATATGCAGAAGTTGCAGAATTTTAAAAATTTAACGAATCACACATCACAGGTGCTGGACAGAAGGTAGGCTGGATAACCCCTCAAGTCCCATTCCACATACGTCCTCTGATCTACACTTAGAAACATACTTTTTGATTGCCTGATAATGTGGAGAGAGCCTGGCAGCTTTTTATAGAAATGAAAGACTGAGCACAGAATTGCAAAATTATTATATACTTAAAATAAGATTATTTACTGGGAAACCAAAGAAAATCAACTGAAGCAGCATAAAACTAATGTATAAATATATAAAGTGAATAAAAATGAATACATTTATATCGATAACATCCTTACAAATAGCCAAAAATAGCTAGAAAATAAAATTATTCTATTTTTAATAGCAACATCTCCAGTATAAAAATGGACAGAACTTATATGGAAAAACAATAGACTATTAGTATCTTTTTTATATAACAATCTTGCATAAATGAGACATAACATGAAAATAATTGCAAATATGTTGATTTTTTCAAAGTGTACTATAAATTTAGCATAATTTCACTCAATATCCCAATTAGATTTTTCTTATAAAAATGAACACATTCTAAAAAGCCCCAAATTTTGTCTTAAGAAGAGTATTTGAGGTACAATTTAAAATGTATTTTTTATCATTATTAATGAATGCAATGTGGTATAGGCACAAGTTTTAACAAGCAGATAATTGGAATGAAAGAGAAAATCTAGAAATGGAACCTAATATATGTAATAACTGAAAATATAATGAGGTAGTTCTTGACTAATAGGGAATATAATTAAATATTTGATAATGAGATAATTGGCTAATCCTTTAGGAAACATGTATTAAGAGTTCCTGATCTCATTCTACTTTACTGCCATTAGATTTGAAAAGGACTAAAGATAATGATAGCTAATCTTAGTTGGTTGAAAAATTTGAACAAGAATTTGGCAAAATGTATTAAAAATTTTAAAACATGGTGGCTCACGCCTGTAATCCCAGCACTTTGGGAGGCTGAGGTGGGTGGATCACGAGGTCAAGAGATCAAGACCATGCTGGCTGACACGGTGAAACCCCATCTCTACTAAAAATACAAAAAATTAGCTGGGCGTGGTGGCGAGCACCTGTGGTCCTGGCTACTCCGGAGGCTGAGGCAGGAGAATGGTGTGAACCCAGGAGGTGGAGCTTGTAGTGAGCTGAGATGGTGCCACCGCAGTCCAGCCTGGGTGAAAGAATGAGACTCCATCTCAAAAAAAAAAAAAAAATTTTAAAACACACATAGGAAACTAATAATTTAAGTTCTAAGAATCTATAGTAAGAAAAACATTGAACAAATATGAAAATATTTATGTATAAAAATTGAGCATATTTTTAATAGGGAAAATTAGAAATTACTAAATGGCTAATAGTTGAGAATTTTTTTTGATAAATTATGGCAAATATTATATAATGAAATATTACATAACCATTTAGTATGATGACTGGAATGTTTATTCAATCCTGTGTATTCAATGTACCAAAATTTTCTTGTGCATGTAAATATAATTTTAAAATGTTTACAAAGACACATACCTTGAAGGAAATACATAGAAATTTTAATACTAGTTATCTCTTGATTGTATGAACACTTGTTTTTGAGAACACTTTCCTTCTTTTAATTCTGCTTATATATGAATTTTCTTATTTTCAAAAGTAAATATGCTCTGCTTTTAAAATTAACAGGGAACAAAAATATTCGTTTTTTTCTCCATCCTGTAAAATGGAACAGATGAAAAATTAAGAAGATATCTTTCAATGCAATGTAAACTTTCATTGCCATTTTGATGAATTTTCTACCCACATCAGTCTTGTGAGAGTAAATTCCCAAGTTATTGGTACCAGGACTCATTCACTGAGTTGTAAAGACCATTTCGTATCTCAGGGTAACACAGAGGGATTGGGGTCATTTGCTTGGAGGATCTTAGGAGATTCAACTAACTATATAACATCTATTTTGCCATGAAAGTTAGGCAACACCTTTGCACAGGGAAAACAGAGGGAATGTTTTGAAAAACTTCAGTATACCATATCCTCTCCTGTCTCTTCCAAATGTAACTTTCTTTAGTCATGGCCCACAGAACAAAAGGGTAAGTAGAAATGTTTCTGCTGTTTGTCATGTCACAGGCATTAACTTCTCTTTGATACGGCATGGGCAATCACTTGGACATTCCATGCCAGGCATTTTAAATCTTAGATTATCTTGATCATGTGGTGATGATCGTGTACAAGAACTCCACAGCCAGTATGTCTGGATTGAAATTCTAACTTTGCCTCTCAGTCAGTTGTGAAATTTGGAGTACTTTGTACATGGTTTTCTCACTTTCAGTCTGGGGAACTGGATTTTGTATGAATTTTTCTGATTTTTAAATGTCAACTGAAGTTTCCTCTGTAAACACTACACTGTTTTAACCAAGTACATACACAGGCAACTAAGTCTGGTCTAAAGCTATCAACTTGATTGACCTTTTGAGGCATTCAGGATAAACTTTAAACTACATGGGTTGACATGAAAGACCCATCTTTGATCTGATCCTGTCTTTCCTCATCTATTTCTTCAAACTTTCTAGTCTACTTTCAATCCCTCATGCACAGCACTCAACTCAATGCTTTTGCATGTCATATCCTTCTGTCTGAATTCTATTCCGACTTGTTTCTTTTCTGAAAAGCTCTTCTTATGTAGAACTCAGGCACCATGTTCCCCAGGAAGCATTTCTAACTTTCACCTTTAGTCTAAGCTATATTCCCTTCCTAGATTTTCACAGACCGTCATATGTATTTGCATGGAGCAAATTGCATATTTACCTCTCTACACTAAACTACAAAGTCTCTATACTAAACTAGAAACTCTCTACACTAAACAACAAACGCTCTACACTAAATTATACCTATCTATATATATAGATAGATATACCTGTCTATGCTAAGTTATATATATACATATCTACTTCTCTATACTAAACTACAAACTCTTTGAAGACAGACACTGCATGTATTATTCTAAGATCCTTGTGCAGTTCCTTGTCCCAAATAGATGTCAGCAAATTCCTTGTGTTTCTCTCCCTTTGCACCTGGCAAAGATGAACAAATTCACTCTTGTTTATTTCTCACAATCTTTAAGTATGGCTCATTTTCTGATCTTTACAGTAATTGTAGGTCCCCTAATGTAATAACACTAATGACCAAATACTTACCACTTTATTACTTTATTTCTTCAAGGCCAACTATTTGCTACTCTACTTATGATGCTGTGCAGAAGACACATAAAACATGAAGGATTCTGAATGTTTAATCATGGGTATTCTGTTGTTTTTTTTTTTTTTTTGAGACGGAGTCTTTCTCTGTCCCCCGGGCTGGAGTGCAGTGGCGCGATCTCGGCTCACTGCAAGCTCCACCTCCCAGGTTCACGCCATTCTCCTGCCTCAGCCTCTCCGAGTAGCTGGGACTACAGGCGCCCGCCACCACGCCCAGCTAATTTTTTGTATTTTTAGTAGAGACGGGGTTTCACCGTGGTCTCGATCTCCTGACCTCGTGATCCGCCCGCCTCGGCCTCCCAAAGTGCTGGGATTACAGGCTTGAGCCACCGCGCCCGGCCGGGTATTCTGTTTTAATGTTTGCCTTCTTCCTCTGTTTACTATCTGGTAGGTGACTGTTAAAATGGAGAGAATCTAAAGTGAAAAGGATAGAAGAAGAACCACTTATAAAGAATATGAGTAATCTATAAATTGGATAAAAGTTGTTTTGAATAGTTGAGAATTGACTGCTTAACACTACTGCAACTCCTCTTCTTAAGAGCAAATAGCTATAGTGTAATAAACTGCTTTAAACTCCTATTAGTAAAGACATTGCCCATTTAGGTATAAACTCCAAAACGAAGTTTTATATTAGAGAATAAACAATTCTCTAATCTCAGTTAGGGTTAAACTATTATTCCTTTTTTTGTTGTTCATAGGAGATATAAAATAAATCAAAGGGACAAATAACTAAAACATAAAATATGCTTATATTTTAATCCAGAAAGATAACCTGAGTCCGTAGAACCTGGGAGCCTTCTTCAATTTCACTATCGTCCACTTCCCTGCCTAGCCCCCAGCATTATAGCGTGCCTGCCCAACATCACATCACAATCTCGAAGATCTATGTAGGTCTAACTCTATTCGAGTTTCTCATCACATTTATTCAGGACTATATCATCAGAATCATCTGGACATGTTTATTAAAAATGCAAATTCCTTGGCACTATTCCAAACCTACTAAATCATTTTCTGAATATTATCAGCAGAAAATCTTCACTTTTTCACTAGTTCTCCAGGTGGTGATTACTCACACTACAGTCTGAGAACCACTGCTACAGATGGGGAAAAAAATGCTATGTGGTGCTGCATAATTGTGGAAAAATTATACAAAATGAAAAATAATATCAGTTACACAAACCCTGAATCATGAGTCATAATTTTACTTGTTTGTCAACAATAAAAAGCACAAATATTTTATTAATATATTAGAATACAGGTACATATATATACACACACATGTGCGTGCACACACACACACACACAGAGGGGGAAAAAATCCTTGTAATAAAGATATTTATTGCTTTCTCATCAGATTGTGCTCCCGTTTGCATTTTTTCCCACTCAACACTTAGGGTAGAATTCAAAAAATCTGTTCTTTTAGCTTAAAAAATAATTATGACAGACTAGTTTCTTCCTTGAAATTAGTGCTTTTTTTTTTTTTTTTCATGAAATGACTTCCTACTTCCAACTTTTACTTCATCTTCTGGCAACTGTTTATATTCTTTAAACGAATTATCAGCATGCAAATTTCCTGTTATTTTTCCTAGTTTAAAAAAGTCTCTCTGGACCTCACTAACTCCTCAAGCTACCACTTGTTTCCTCTCCTTTCTTTACAGCAATACTCCATCAAAGATTTGTCTGTACTTACATTTAAAAATTTCCCTTTACCTATTCTTTTGTCAGTTCACCTCATGTCTCCACCAGAATTCTGTTATCAAGGCCACCAATGACTTCCATGTGCTAAAACCTATGGTCCATTCTCAGTTTTTATTGTACATGACCTGTCAGCAGCATTTGACAAAACCGATGTGTTTAAACACAACTTACCTAAGCAGTTTTTTCTCTTGACTTCTAGGACACTGCACTTCCTGGTCTTATTTCCTGATAATCTGCTCTCTTTCAGAATCCTAGTTATCAATTTTCTGCAGCTCCCTGACCTCTAAATTTTGAGATGATTTTCAGTTTGGTACTTAGATTACTTCCCTTTCTATTGATGTGTAGCTCTAGAAGGTCTTATCCAGACTCAAGGCTTTAAATGCCACCTATATTATGCATATTCCTAAATTTATATTAGCAATTTGGACTTCTCCCCTGATCATTTGATTCACACATCTAGTTGATCACTTGGAGCTTAACTTGCATGTCTAACAGGTATATTAAATGGGGCAGACCTCAAACTGTGCTTTCATATCCTTCATCTTTAAATCTGCTTCTCTTATAGCTTTCCCCATCTCTGTATATAGCATATTAACCTTGTCAGATACTTTGGAGACCTTCTTGACTTTTTCCCTTCTTTCTTACAGCTTACCTCTATCCCATCAACAAACCCTTTTGGCTCTTTCTGCAAATGTGTCAGACTCTGACCACTTCTCATCACTTCCCCTGCTTCCACTGGAGTTCAGGTCTTCATCATCTCTCACTTGAACTAGGAAAATAGCCTCTAAACTCTTCTTCATGCTTCTGCCTTTATTCCCCAAAAATCATACTCAATGCAACAGCAACAGTAATCCTTTTAAAATGCAAGTCATCATTCCTCTTCCCAAGATCTTCCAATGGTTTTCCATCACATTCAGAGAGATGCAAAGTTATCAAAATGAACTATAAGATCTTAAGTAGCATATATTAGTCATCTATGACTGCATAACAACTTGCTCTAAAATGTCACAGCTTAAGACAACAAACATTTACATATCCCAGTTCCTGTGGGTCAAGAATTTGGGTGCAACTTAGCTGGTTTCTCTGACTCAGGGTCTCTCACAAGGTGTCCGCTGAGGCAGTTGTCTCCTGTGAAGAATCCACTTGTGGAAGATCCTTTTCCAGTATTGCTGATGAGGATGTTGGCAGATTTCATTTGTGTTGGATGGAGGCCTCTCTTCGTCCTTGCTATGGCCCTCTCCTTAGGTCAGCTCACAACATGGCAGCTGGCTTCCATCAGAGGGTGAGCAAGGAAGTAAGAGAATATGAGCAAAATTGGAACTAGAGGCTTTTTGTAACCTAATCTTGAAAGGGATATCTCATGATTTTTGCTGTACTTTCTTCATTAGAAGCAAGTCACTAGGTGCAGCCCACACTCAAAGTGTGAATGCTAAACAAAAACATGAATACCAGGAGGTGGGATACATTAGAGCCAACTTAAAAGCTGCCTACCAGAAATAAACTGCACCCCTCCCATTATATATCTGACTTTATGTCTTGCGACTTTCTGCTTGATCACTCTGCTTCACTTACACTGGCTCCTTTGTTATTCCATGTGTGAGTCATACCCTTTCATGCCATTTAGGCTAGACATGTAAAGAGATGTTTGATTTTTAAAGGTTACGTCGAAATTCTAAGAAATTATCTGAAGCAACGAGGATGGTGGTGATCTCATATCAACATCTTAGGAGTCCATTGTTGTCTTGAAGTCAGTAGCATGTTTAGAGTCTTGTTGCTGAGAGTGGGTTCTGTAACATATTACCATGAATTTATAGCATCATGCATGATGAAAATTATCTCAGGAGTCATATGGAGCTGGATTTGTGAATTACAGGATTCTCTTGGCCAGTTGCAATTCTATTAACAGGGAGGAAGTGAATCTCTATTATCCCAGAACTTGTTTATTGGTTAAGACAAGAATTCCCTGATGGCTGCAATGCTGAGAATGATCAGAGGAGAAATACTGTGTAAAACATCAAAGTCCAAAAATCAGATTGAAAGCAAAAAACAACATACCATATAGCTATTCATTAAAAAAGAAGAGGAAAACAAAACTACTACTATACAAGTTAACCAGATTGAGCTTCACAAGAACTTGCAGCAGAGTCTACAGACAACCCAAAAAATCCTCATAAATGAAGTGCAAAACTTAGTGTGAAAAGATATGGGTAAAATAAGCCCTTATTATAGGAGCAAAACCAGAGATATGGCCCTGAATTGTAACTATAAAAACAATGTACATTAATAATCTGTTTTGATAAAACAGTGATAGGAAGTGAGAAAGTCTAAAAAATAAAAATGTTATTAGAATGCCATTTTGGTAAAATGTTTGTCTTTGTTCTACTAGATCTTTCATTAGTACCTCCTTACAAAGGTTGGTTATGTTACTATACATTCCCTCAGAGAAGGATCAGGATTTGTGGGTTTCCAATGAACTTTATAGATGCTTCATAAATATTAAATAATCAGTTTCAGTTCAGCAAGCAATGACAAGATCTTCAACAGCAGCACTACGTTTTCCTGACCATTACGTTGTATACAAATAAATGGATTTTTTAAAAAGATTGAATAGGACATTTATTTAAAATATTTCTTCTTCATTAATTTACTCTCTCCTATAAAACAGTCATAGCTCATTTATTATGAAATCATGTTTTCTACTTAAATATCAACATAATCTTTGAATATTACAATTGGTAGTGGAAGTATCAAATGCTAAGAAAGAATATTTTTTAAAAATAATTTCAGTATGTTTTCTAAAAGCCTAGAACTTAAAAATTTTTTGTTCTGGAAAAATTTTACAGTAAATTAGATTAGTAAAGCAAACTTCCCAATTTCTATATAGTGCACAAAGAGGAAGGTTTTAAATATTATATATTAATAGGAAGGGGCCATAGTTTTGATTAAATGTATCTGCTACTTGCTAATCATATTCTGAGTCCTCTTTACCCAACATTGTTTACTTAACATTTGAAAATTAAATAGAAAGAAATGCATCAAAATCTATGCTATACATTTGAAATTGATAGTTTATATTCAGTGTAAAAGGGATAAAATTTATAGTCCTGGGTGACAATTTTATGTAACAAGGCATGAGAATGTAAAATTCCATTCAAATTCCTTTCTTATCACTATTCATGAAAACAGCATTTCTCAGCTGGGAAAGCTAACAGTGATATTACATGGTGACATTATTTCAGAAGAGTTGTCTACGATGCAGAATATCTAATTTTTTCACACATGAGTAAGGACTATGTAAAATTTAGCATTTAATTTGCATTCTATATGCAATATTTTAAAGGGCAAGGTTAAGTATTTTTTGAAATATTATCATAACCTAAAATTAATTTAAAAACAAGAATTTAATATTTATGTACCTCTTTTCTCCCAAGTTTTTTTCAAATAGCTTTGCCAAAAAGAATAGTATATCTTGATATACTAAAGATACAAACACTATTATTGCTGTTTTAGTAAAAAGAAAACTGGAGCATGGAATTGCATAAATGATTTTTCTAAGGCAATCCAAATAAAGTATAGGAGCATAGGAATCATAATATAGCCACAGCTTCACTATTCCTCATTTCAGTGTTCGATACTTTTCTTTAAAATATCAAAACCAGCAAAACAGCCTAATAACATCGTGTGCAGGGGATGAAGCTGTTAACTGCACTATTTTCAAGACATTATGGACTCATGGTTAATGCAAGATCATGCAATTTAATTGCCTGACCTTATGGGCAAGAAACCTTAAATCTATAAAGATTGTGACTTGCCCGAGGCCATGGAGTACATTAATAGCACAGACTACACTGAAACCCAGGTGTCCTCTATTCCTTGTACAGTGCTGTGTCCACTATGATTAAAGTGAAAAATTGAATCAGGCTACCAGATGCCTTGATCCTTTATGTAATTGGATTACTGATATAAAGAGTTTTGTTGCAGTAGATTCTGACTTTAGTATGTTTCAAATATAATATGCACTTGAGGCATTATTCGCACTCACCTTTTACATGTAAGAGACAATTTCAAAAATTATTTTTGCATAATCCAGAAAGATAAAATGTTCACTACTCTTCAATTCTTATTCATTCTCCACTTTACTTATTTATTTATTTCATTTACCAAACAACATCACTAATCTTGTATTCTTGCAGTTTAATCATCAAAAACAGGGGTCAAAAAATTTATTTGTAAAGTGCCAGATAGTAAATGTTTTTGTAACTACTCAATTCTGGTGTAATTACTGTTGTTTGTAACACCAAGGCAGCCATAGACAGTGTGTGAATAAATGGAAGTGGCTGTGTTCCAATATAACTTCCTTTACGAAAATAGGTGATTGGCCTATGGGTTATGATTTGTCAACCCTAATCTAAAGCCTGATGATTGCAAGAACCAAGATGATGACAACTGGTGGTATTTCAGCTCAAGAGTATTTTAGTTCTGAAATAAAATCACCATCAAAGTCTGGAGCTCAAATTTTTCTAAGTTATGTATATCGGCTTGCTGAATTGGCATACCTTTTAAAAATAAAACTTTATCCTCTCTGGGATTCTTTTTTTTTTTTTTTTTTTGGTAAAGTTATCTTTAGTATTATCATTGGCATAATTTTTTTGTAGGCGAGAAAACCCAAGAATTTGGCAATACATAGGGTTTAAATAACACATTATATGATTTCTTAATTTAAACAAAAATATTCCAAAACCTTTTATCCTCATCCTGATTTGTCTCATCTCTCACCTCTGCCTCTTTAGAAACCCCATGAAATGTCAATAAAATAATTTAAAAAGGTATAAGCCCACTAAGTTGTAGAGAACAGGAGAGAAATCAATGGAGCAGAATTCTCAGCACAGTTTGGAAGGTGAAAAGGAGGAGTGACAGTGACTCAGATTAGTGGAGGAGGCTAGCATCAAGTGCTGCAGAGGAGGGCATGAATGAGAAGTGGGCCAATTCAAACTTCGAAGTGCAAAATTTCAGGGAGATTCAGAACTCAAAGTACCAGTTAACAAGGAAGTTAAGATATGAGGCATGGGGGGGAAAAAAGTAGGAAAATCAGGTTAAAGTTTTCATGTAAAATATGTACTTGTATCCTTAGCCCACCCAGATCCCAAACTCTTTTGCATTCCCCCAAATCTCCTTGACACCTCCGTAAATAGACTGGAAACTTACTCTGAAGAAACTGAGCCACAGAAGCTCAGGGCTCAGGGATAGCCAGCCCAATAGCAAACTGCAGAGAGGAATGGAACAGAAGCAAAGAGTCAAGTCACAATCAGCACAGTGAATATGAAATCCTCTGGGATTCTTTTTCTATCTTGTTTCTAGAACATCACCCATAAAGCCAGAGGAGACTCCTCTTGGAAAATGCATGGTCCTGCAGAAGAAAATCAAATAGGAAACAATCACTATATATATGAGGGTCCCAATTATCCAACTTTAAGTTCCCAAACTTCTTTCTCCTCCTTCAATCTCTTCCTCTCCCCTATCCCCTGCCCACAGTTTCTATCAGCTTTTTAGCTTCTCATGATTAGATGTGATTTATCAGCTAAGGATTACCAATTAATGTAAGAAAGTCTCCAATATGAAGAAAAAAGACAGCAAATAAAAAATTAAAAACAATAAACAAACTCCCAAAACAGAAACCCGGAGGAAACAGACCCAACACAGAAATGGAAGGAAATTTACATTTAATGTTATCAGAGAGAAGAAAATACTTATTGAATCCCTGAAATGGGAACAGAAAGCTATTATAAAGAAACAGTAACAGAATTAGATAAATCTCTTAAAATTAAAAATATGACAATATAAATCATGGGTAGGAAACCAAAAAAGAGAAAATCTCATAAATTGTAACAGAGACAAATAAGTGAAAAAAAAAAGGAAAAAAAAACTTAGAAGATTGATCCTAAATGGCCAACATCCAACAAATAGTTTCCAGGAAGAGACAAGAGAAGGAGTAAATTATTAAAAAAAGCAATAAGGGGAATATTTTTGAGAAATTATGCATGTTTTAAAGAAATGTATAAAGTGTCAAGAATATTTGAATATTTTCTAATCTATGCTTTTTTTGTTGTTGTTGAGATGGAGTTTCACTCTTGTCACCCCGGCTGGAGTACAATGGCATGATCTTGGCCCACTGCAACCTCTGCCTCTCGGGTTCAAGTGATTCTCCTGCCTCAGCCTCCCAAGTAGCTGGGATTACAGGTGCTCACCACCTCGCCCAGCTACTTTTTGTATTTTTAGTAGAGACAGGGTTTCACCATATTGGCCAGGCTGGTCTTGAACTCCTGACCTCAGGTAATCTGCCTTCCTCGGCCTCCCAAAGTGCTGGGATTAGAGGTGTGAGCCACTGCAACCAGCCTATGCCCTTTTTATAGAGAGAGAATAGTTGTATTATAGATCTAAGAATGTGATACCTGAAATTTAGAGCAAGTTTAAAACTTTTACAATGGAAATAAATTATGTAAAAAAGGTGAATTTTGATCTATTTTGTTTTAGTCAGACTTCAAATGAGAGTAGTGTATTCTGTGTTAGGTACCATAATTTCATAGGGAAAGAAACTCTAAGAGATTGGGTAAGGGAAATGGGCAGTTTGCTGTATTTATTATTTATTGCTGGGTAACAAAGCACACCAAACTTTGTGGCTTCGAACAATAATCATTTTATCTGTTCATGCTTCCGGTGGTCAGCAATTTGAGCTTGGCTCAGTTGAGTGGCTCTTCTGCTAGTCTCATCTGGGGTCATTCATGCAACTGTAGTCATCTGGTTGTTCAACTGGGGCTGAATGCCTCCTATAAGTGGCTGAAGGTTGCTGAGGGCTGACAGCAGAGCTGGCCTCTCCACAAGGAGGCTATTTCAGGCTTCTTCACAAGGATGTCTCAGGTTCCAAGAAAGCGAGAGTGGAAGTGATAAGTCTTCTCAAGGTTTCTGCTTGAAATTCCTCTAATATCACTTCCGCTGTGATGCTCAAAGCAGGCCACAAGACCAACCCAGATTCAAAGTTCTAGAGCACGTATATCCCCCTCTTCTTGGGACAAGCTGCATGTGCATTCAGGGAGGGAAAGAATTTGTGACTATTATTTTGCAGTCGACTGTATTTACTCCAAACCACATCACATGAAGAATTGTTAAAAAAAAATTAGGCCAGCTGGGTGCGGTGGCTCACGCCTGTAATCCTGGCACTTTGGGAGGCCAAGGCAGGCAGATCGTGAGGTCAGGAAATCGAGACCATCCTGGCTAACATGGTGAAACCCCGTCTCTACTAAAAATACAAAAAATTAGCTGGGCATGGTGGTGGGCGCCTGTAGTCCCAGCTACTTGGGAGGCTGAGGCAGGAGAATGGCGTGAACCTGGGAGGTGGAGCTTGCAGTGAGCTGAGATCACGCCACTGCACTCCAGCCTGAGCGACAGAGGGAGACTCCATCTTAAAAACAAAAAAAAAATTAGGCCTGATTAGCCTACAGTATAGTATAGGAGCTATGGTAACTATTTTGGACATTTGAAGTGTTGTAATGTGAAAGGGATATTCTTTTTCTTACAAACCCTAAAGGTCAGATCAAAGATGTGGATGAAAGTTTGAGAATGCAAATTTCTGCCTAATGCAAACAACAGCTCTTTAAAAATTGTGAAATGTTGTATCACAAGAAGGCTTTGGGTATATGTTGGTCCAACCCACAGACCGCGGGCTGCGTGAGGCCTATGATGGCTTTGAATGTGGCTCACACAATTTATAAACTTTCTTAAAACATGAGATTTTTAGTGATTTTTAAAAATTCATCAGCTATAGTTAGTGTATTTTATGCATTGCTGAAAACCATTCTTCTTCCATTGTGGCACAGGGAAGCCAAAAGATTGGACAGCCCTGGTTTAGAATATGGCAGAGAGATTTGCTTTACAAGGACGCTAGGCTAGATGACTTTTAATCTTTCTTCCAGTGCTGGATCCCTATGAGTCTTTGCAATTTGTAGGGAGCATAAGTTGGTGGTCAAGACTAGATATTATGTTTAGGAATGATCTGTGAATAAATGACTCACCTCAGTTGTGAGTTTATGAACAGGGAGAAGAACAAAAGAGAAGAGGAACAGAACCTTGGGAGATACTGAGACTCCAGGGAGGAAGAAGAAGCAATGCCAAAGAAGTAGCATGGGAAAGAAAAAACAAATCAGTACGACTGATTTAACATAGTATGTCACCTCAGCATTTATCTCCTCAGGTGAAATTTTGTACTGTATTCAGAATATCTTTTTCATCTTATTCCTCTCTGATACATAAATCTTTTTCATCTGAAATTCCTATTTGTGAAGTTATTACTTGGTTTCAGAGTTATTCAGGCTCAAATGGCTCCCTCCCCTCCGAGTTTTCCATTTATTATAGCATCCTAACTAGTATATCTTTCCTGGGAGGATAAATTACTACGGCTGTGGGTTTAAAATCTATGGTTACCTCCCAACCTCCTGCATTTTTAACTGAGTTTATATTCAAGCTCTTCAGAGAGAAATATGACTGAACAACCAGGAGAAAGTTGCATTACCTAATCCAATTGTACATTAGTGGCAGGATAAAGACAAACTCTAGGTCCAATAAGCAAGGTAGACAATTTCCTGGAGACTCTTGTATCTGCTACTTCTTGATTTAACTTTTACCTGGGACTGATTCCAGTATGATAATGGTGAAAGTTATTGATAAAGAGACATCCACACTTTTATGAATCCCTCCTTACTCATACAGCAACAAGACATTTGTGTTGTAAATTTAGCCGATGGAAGACCACAGAAGAATAAAAACAAAACTGTCTGTAAAAGATTATTTAAAAAATTTCAAATGGAAAATGCATGCTGCACGTAAATCAGGTCAATCTAAAAGAGATACTTGTAGTATAAGCAGGACAAACTACGAGCAAGCAAGGCTCTGAGTGAGGTTTCCCCCACAGTCGAATTTAGAATTGCATAGCTTTTGAATGTGGTTGTGTCATTTTGTTAAGTGAGGAGGAAGGCATTTCTGGTGCTTGGGAAGATGGCGTGGCTTGGTCTCACGTATTCCTCAGGCTTTGCTCGACTGTGACCTAACAATGCACAGGTATGCCTGCCTGCCTGTTTTCCTATCTGGAAATGCCCTGACTGGCATAATTGACATTTATTTCCTTGAGGAATTTCTGTTAATGCAGATGTCTCTTCTAATACATCCATTACTAATATTTCCCTATGTTCTGTAATTACACTGTCTAAAGAATTCACATTCTCCCTTCTAAGTTCTAGATACTAGTGACGGCAATATTTTGCAGCAAGGTAACCCATGTAGTGTCCTTGTTCCCTCAGCTTTCTAAACAAACTTCTAACTTCTAATTTGGAGATATATACACACACACACACACACACACATACACATATACATATATATATAATTATTTCAGTTTTTTCCCGTATATCTTAGGAAGATTTGAATAACCAAAACAGGTCTTTTAGGATCCTTTACGCGGCGTTTCCTTCCTGATTCCTGTAAGCCTTGGTTTTTGTCCTCACTTTCCAACAGTCAGAATACCCAGCACTTTATTTATACTCACAAAATAGAAAACAGTTTAAAGTAAAATGGTCACATTTCAATAACTCCAGCACCTAATTTGTGTATCTTCTTCTAACACTTAAGCAATCTGTGCTTCAAATAGTTATTGCACATTCTTCAGATTCAGGAGGAACATCCCTCACTTACCTGAGATGTCAGTAGTTACTATTTTTGCTGGTCCATGTTTTATGTGTTATTACTGGTAAAAAACAACCCATATTTACAACAAATTTGAGGAAAATATATCAAGTAAGAAGTGAAAATTCTCTACTCTTTTACTAAACTCAAGTCTTTTTTTTCTTTTTGAGACAGAGTTTCACTCTGTCACCCAGGCTGGAGTGCAGTGGCGTGGTAAGTGCAAAAAAGACAAACAACCCAATACAAAAGTGGGCAGAGGATATAAACAGTCAAATTACAAAACTAGTAAATGACAAATAAATATGTGACAATGATTACTTCCACTAAACATTCAGTAATTACCAACTGAAGTGGTTTTTTGCCTATTAAAGCTCTAAAGTTTAAAAATACTTTGACGTGGATTATTGGAGAAAAGATATTCTCAAGAACTGTTTGTGAGAGTACAAATTGATACAACTTTTTATTGGCAGGTAATTTTTAAAAATTACTCAACAATTCCACTTCCGGAATTATGCTTCATAGTAAAAAATAGTCTCTTTGTCCCTCTGTTTGTATATACATGAATTTTCTCTGCAATATTGCAACAGAGAAAACCAGAAATGCATCTTCATGATTATTAATAAAGAAATCATTAAATAAAATACAGGAATATTCTTCAGCTATTAAAAATAATGGGATAGGACCATTTTTGTTGATCCAGAACAATGTCAATTATATGAAGTTATCAAAAATCAAAATGTGTGGCATAATGCCGGATAATGAGGAGAACAAAAGAACAAGGTGGAGGGAGTTGGAAATGCTGTAAACATTAAACACTCAGCAGCGATGACTTTAAGGCTTGAGTTGGCCAGGCACAGTGGTTCTCACCTGTAATCCCAGCCCTTTAGGAGGCCAAGGTGCATGGATCGTTTGAACCTAGGAGTTTGAGACCAGTCTGGGCAACATGATGAAACTCTGTCTCTACCAAAAATACAAAAATCTAGCAGGATATGGTAGTGTGCACCTCTGGTCCCAGCTACTCGGGAGGCTGAGGTGGGAGAGGCGCCTAAGCCCGAGAGGAGGAGGTTGCAGTGAGGGGAGATAGCACCACTGCACTCCAGCCTGGGTAACGGAGACAAACCCTGTCTTAAAAAAATATATATATATATATATATATACACACACACACATATAATTTTACCATATATATTTATATATATTATATATACATTCTATATAAAAATATATATTTATATCTCTAAATTATGTACACATTTAGAAGCAATATGGTGCTAAATTTTGCTTGTTTTTGAACTCTACAAAAATGAATTTCTACTGTTTTTATTCTTGTGTACTTTGCTTTTTTCACTCAATAGTATATTTCTGAAATATAATTCATGTTGGTATTTGTAGCTGTAGTTCATTTCTTTTCACTGATTAGTCATGTTCAAAAAAAGTTGCTAAAACCTATTATTTATTTATTTATTTATTTATTTTTTTCGAGACGGAGTCTCGCTCTGTCGCCCAGGCTGGAGTGCAGTGGCGCAAACTCGGCTCACTGCAAGCTCCGCCTCCCAGGTTCACGCCATTCTCCTGCCTCAGCTTCTCTGAGTAGCTGGGACTACAGGCGCCCACCACCACGCCTGGCTAATTTTTTTGTATTTTTAGTAGAGACGGAGTTTCACCGTGGTCTGGATCTCCTGACCTCGTGATCCGCCCGCCTCGGCCTCCCAAAGTGCTGGGATTACAAGCGTGAGCCACCGCACCCTGCCTAAACCTATTATTAATTATAATAAATTGTCCATGCATTTGGTTGTATTTTCTATGTGGACAATCATAACTTTACCAAGTAATGACTTCTATTTCTTCCATCCCAACTACTATTCCAGTTATTTTTCTTATCTAATTGTTCTAACTTGGCCCTTACTCAATGTTGTGTTGACAAACCAGTGCCCTTCTACTCACCTCCTTACTCTCCCAATCCCTAATTTTTAGTATTGCCAATTTCCATAATGCAAATACTTCTACCATGGTCAAAGATGTGCTACAATAGGCTTGTGCTTGGGGAAGTCAATGGTCTTACCATCTTCCCCATTAACTTGAAGCAGCTGGCTTGATAGAATGGTGAAATGGCCTTTTAAAAACACAGTTATATTGCCAGGTAGGTAACAATACTTTGCAGGGCTGGGGAAAAATTCTCCAGAAGGCTGTATATGCTCTGAATCAGCATCCAATATATGGTACTGTTTTTTCCATAGCCAGGACTGACACTACCAACTTGATTCTGTATGATCAGGGTCCATCAGGCCACTAGATTGTAGGCACGCTAGTCTACTTAATAGTTCCCAAGCTTTTATTATTGAATCAGATGTTTGCTGTAAGTTTTGGTTTTTAAATAGATACCCTTGAAAGGTGAGAGAGTTCTCTTCCATTTCAAGTTTGCTACTAGTTTTCATCATGGTTTCTGAATGTTCTAGCAGTTTTCTGCAACAGTATAAGATTACCTTGTCTGTTTTTTTTCTACTTCCGCCTTTAAACTGTTAATAAATGAAGTTTATAAATTGTCCTGTGCTGATACTCTTTTACTCCTGGGGTAGCCTCACTTGGTAATTATCCATTATCTTCTTTACATAATGCTAGAGTCAGTGAGTATGATTAAACTGTCTAAAGGTCCCCTTCTCATGTTTCTGGATTCCAAAAAATATATTATTAGGATGAAGTACGCGATTGGTTCTACTTTGGTTTCCAGTCATTTCTAGAGCAATCATCCAAGGTCAAAGGTGGAAACATCTGTAGAATAGCTCTCCTTGCTGGAGCACTCGACATTGAATTAAAGTTTTCTGAAAAGGAGACACCATTGTTATGACATTGGCAGCTCAACTGAGAGATGTTTATTTATCCAATATGAAGGGTACTCTGAGTATAATGTATACTAGGCATATTCTACTTTTTGGAGTACTTTAGTGGAGAATGTATTGATCATCATGAAGTAAATACATCAATTTCATAAAGACAATTCTATGATAAACATTACATATGCAATGTTTTGTTTTTACATACACAAAATTCTTGACTTTCGAATTTACCACTTTCATGTTTTGGATGACATTACTGCCAAAATGTGAATTTTAAAATTTAATTTAATGTAATTTTCAATTGACAAATAATAATTATATATATTTATTATATTAATTGCATGTATTAAGTGAGGTTTTGAGATATGCAAAAATTATAGAATGATTAAATCAAGTTAATTAACATAGCCCTCACCTCACATACATTTTTTAATAGCGCAAATAATTAAAATCTGCTCTCTTCACAATTTTGAAATATATGTTACATTATCATTAACTATAGTCACCATGCTGTGCCATGGGTTTCAAAACTTTACTCCTTCTGTCTAACTGAAACCTTGTACTCTTTGACCAATATCTCCTCAATCTTCTTCACTACCACCCCAGCTCCTGGTAACCACCATTTTACTCTCTGCTTCTATGAGTTCAACTTGTTTAGATTTCACGAGTGATATCGTGAGTACTTGTCTTTCTGTGCCTTACTTATTTCACTTATGTCCTCCAGGTTCATCTATGTTGTCACAAATGAGAGGATTTTCTTCTTTTTAAAGGCTGACTAGAATTCCATTATGTATATACACATTTTCTTTATCCATATATCTTTGTCCTCAAGTGTCTTGAGGGACACTGAAGTTGATTGCATATTTTGGCTATTGTGAATAATTCTGCAATGAACATGGGAGTTCAGATATCCCTTCTACATGTGGATTTTATGTACAAAGTTTCCTTTGGCTATATACCCAGTGGTGGGATTGCTAGATCATATGGTAGTTCAATTTTAAATTTTTTGAGGAACCTTCATACTGTTTTTCATAATGACTATACTAATTTAAATTTCCACCAACAGTGTAAAGAGTGCCTTTTTCTCCACATCTTTGCCACACTTATCTTTTTTTTTTTTTGATGAGAGTCCTTTTAACAATCATGAAATAATAGCTCATAGTTTAACTTTGCATTACCCTGATGATTAGTGATATTGAGCATTTTTATATACCTGTTGTTTATTTATATGTTCTTTTTTGAGACATAGCTAGGTAGGTTCTTTGCCTATTTTTTAAACTGAGTTATTAGTTTTTTGTTGTTGTTGTTGTTGTTTTGAGACAGAGTCTTGCTCTGTCCCCCAGGCTGGAGTGCAGTGGCTCAATCTCAGCTCACTGCAAGCTCCGCCTCCTGGGTTCACGCCATTCTCCTGCCTCAGCCTCCCGAGTAGCTGGGACTACAGGCGCCCGCCACTACGCCCGGCTAATTTTTTGTATTTTTAGTAGAGATGGGGTTTCACTCTGTTAGCCAGGATGGTCTCAATCTCCTGACCTCATGATCCACCCGCCTTGGCCTCCCAAAGCACTGGGATTACAGGCGTGAGCCACCGCGCCCAGTGAGTTATTAGTTTTTTCTTTTTGCTGTTGAGATGTTTGAGTTTCTTATACATTTTGGATATTAATACTTTATCAGATTCACGATGTGTAAGTATTTTCTCCTAATCCATGGGTTGCCTTTTCACTCAGTTAATTGTTTCCTTCGCTTTTTAGGTTTATGAAATCCCATTTGTCTATTTTTGCTTTTGTTGCCTGTGCTTGTCAGGTCAACAAAATGTAAGTGCAGTTCTTTAAATAGATATTGGAATCTAACAGTAAAAGAAGTAAGCAATATTAATTTCACTAGGAGGTAAAAATATAATTTCTAAGATAACGAATTTATGCTTGTTATTACATTGCTATTCATTTAATGGATAGAATAGTGATTGAAAATCAGGGAATGTTACTTTACTCAGCTATGAATAGAGACTAATAATTTTGACCTATGAAAGGAGAGATTGTAAGAATTAAGTAGTATCCTTAGAGGTATTTAGGAATAAAATAAAAGTTGAAAAGATGACATTGTAAAGTTTATTCATGGTGTACTTTTTCCTGAATACCTTTACCAGATAATTTTTAGCTTATGAATTCCCTAAGAACAACAACCAAGTTCTTGTCACTTATTCCTAAAAACTGTGGCGAATGTTCAATGACTGTGCATATGATAGAAAGATAGGTCATGTGGGAAAAAGATAAATGGAATTACAGTAAAAAATGTACTTAAAATGAGACTAATAAAACTGTAATTGTAAACGTGAACTGGCATAGAGACTGAACAGGAATGTGCACACAGAAGGGGGAGAATTGGAAAAGTAGAGGTCATATCTAGGCTGGCCCAGAACACAGGCACACACTGGAGGACTTGATCATCTCTTAAACTCTGCTACCCCAGGCAGCTGTCAATCTTCCTCTTGCATTTGTGCCAGCCTTTCAATCTTCTCTGATTCTATGAAACCATGCAGATTCTGTAAGAGTCCAAGGAATATTTCTCTTTTATCGCTTTGAAACTTTAAATCACATTGGGTTGATATTTGACATACTTGTTGACAGCCTAAATGGATGTTCTTAAATAGTGTAGCTTAGATAAATCTTTCTTTTGTTGTAGGGGAGCCAAAAATGTTTTTATGGCTAACTCAAGCTTAATAAGCAGCCAGAGTTTTTTTAAAAAATGCAACCATTTAATTTTTAATATGGATTGGTTCCTTTTGGTAATTAAAAACTAACATTTTGTAAAATTGCCAACATTTTAATCAAAATAATGTAGGATTTTATACATAAGGCATTTAAATATGTTTTAAACCTTTCTGAGATGGAATCATGAAATAAAACAGATTGAAATAGGGTCTTTTATTGCCTATTTTCTATTTAGACCAAAAGTCATATATAAAGTTCAGCAAAGGCTCTATTAAATTTTAATAGAGTCTAAAGTTTACTTGGAGTAATACATGTCTAAATATTTTGTCACTATACTAACATGTGGCACCAGGAGGTATAAGAACTAGGTATCACGTTGGTGAAGTAGGCCTTGAAGTTTTTGTCACTAGTCAAGTTTGATCAATGATGACCCAAATCTCTTCCATTTTTCTCACTAGTGGCAGTGCCAGTATGTTGCTTTTAAGTCAGGATAACCATGTAGCCAGAAGGTTTTGACAACTGGAGATAGACGGTCTCTTGTTTAGCCAGAGACCAAATAAAAGAGGCCAAGAGGAGAGTTTTACTTTCTTTTGTGTGCTTAGAAGTCTATATCTCTGGTAAGCCTTCAGACATAAGCATTATCAAATATAATCATCTCAAGGGCCTTGAAATGGTTATACTTTGTGCATTTCTATACAGTGTGCTGCATTTCATTCACTTCTTTAATTTCTGTACAGCCAGAGGTATCTTAGAATTTCTTCTGCTGTCTTAGCCATTATATCAGTAAAACAGAAATCAAATACTAGTTACCTTACATTACTTTGTAATAAACATTAACATAGTAACATTCTTAATATTAAACATCATGTGTTTTGCTCTTTTACTAATATCTTACTAATTTTCCAACTTCAAATTCTAATTATTAAATATATATTCTATAATGCCATCCTGACAGCTTTTTTAGTTTATTCAGTCTTAGATAATTAGTATGTAAAGAATGATCAGACATATTTTGACTATCTCAATTTCATTCTTTCAAAAGGTTAGCTGAGACCATGATAAAGTTCTTAATTCTGAACTTAATTTTTCTCAATAAGTAAAGCTAGTTTAATAATATTAAATAATAGCCATCAATTAAATAATGAGCTCCATTGAAGTCAGTTTAACAAACTGAATTCAAAAGAATATTATCTCTGCTCAAAGGCAATGCAACATCATTATAGAGACCTAATAGGTTCCAAGTGCTAATAGTCTGGCCTGCATCACATTTAGAAGTTTTAAGCACTTCAAAATAATGTGAAAGTATATGTGGAGATGGAGTTTGGGCTGAAATTTGAACTGCTGTATAGATCTGTCTACTTCCTCCTGATTGTTAGTTTTTTCATGTATTTTTGCAGTACTATGAAGGTGAAGATCAGAGACTCTCATTTTCTTTATGTTGATGGAGCCACTGAAAGCCCCAAACTACCACAAAGTCAGGAAATGCAAAGTGTGGTCACTTGCCACAACCTATTATGAAATAAAATTGCTTAGTATTCTTGCGTTATGTGAGGTTTCAGTTATTGATCTTGAGCATATCATCAACAAGCAAATAAGTGAATTGTGGCCCTCTTTCCCCCCTTTATTTTCTATAAAGAATTAGCCTGATATTATAGCCAACCACAAACTTTACTCTGCCCCCAAAACGATTAGTGCACATACGCTACAAAAAGCAATGATTAATGTGTTTTTTATTATTGTATATTATTAATGTGTAGTTTATGTTTGTGATAAGATTCTAAAATTACTGTTTTTTAAAGGTTAGCTGTAGTTCTGTGTTTAGGAAATACAAGCATAAACATTAAGAGATGCTTCAACTAAAATAAATTGTGCTGAATTTTTGGTCTTTGGGGTATAAGGCAATTGTATAGATGCCACTGACCTGAAATGGTCTTTAATTATTCACTGATCAAAAGATAAGACTTATATTTTGCTAATTAATGCAGCTTTCCAAGTAAAAACATACAAACACAAGCTTCTATTTAAAATAAATTTTCTCCACACTGTGAAGTATATCTGTTCTTTAAATTTTTGATGTTTCCTTAAAAAAATTTATCAATTTCCCCCCAAAATGATCTGTCTTCTTCTTGCCTATGAACAGAAATTGGTAAGAGACATATGGAAACCCTCCACATTTTCTCTAAGGCTGCCCAAAGTCTATAATACAAAAGACTATAGGATTTAAACTTGTTCTTTTTTTTTAGCATCATTCTTCATCTTTAGAGAAAGACATAACACATCTAAAACAAAACAAAAAATGAACTACTCCCCAGCTGCAAAAAAATTCTGTAAGTACAATGTGGGTGTTGAGGATGGAGAATTTGGAATCAGATAAACAATTTGGGTTTGAATTTCAGCTTTCCTGTATTGCCTTGGACAAAATATGAACTTTTCTCAGCTTCAACTTCATATGTAACATTCCAGGCAATGACTGAGTTAGACTTACAAGATTCTTATAAAGATTGTGTGATATACTCTGCCTAGCAGAGCACCCGGCCCAATCAGGATATAGTGATTAGTAAGACAAATGCTTGATGGCTCTCACCTTTGTGTATTGTTATGGGTTGAATTGTGCTCCTGCAAGATTCACAGGTGGATGCCCTAACCCCAGTACCTCAGATTGTAGCTGTATTTGGAGATAAAGCCTTTAAAGAAGCAATTAAGGTAAAATGAGGTCGCATGGGTGGGCCCTAATTCAATACAATGGGTGTCTGTATAAGAAGAGACAATAAAGACACAGACATGAGCATGCACAGAAGGAAGTCCATGTGAGAACACAGCAAGGAGATAGCCATCTGTAGGTCAAGGAGAGGGGCCTCAGGAGAAGTCAACCCCGCCAACAACTTGATGTTGGACTTCTGGCCTCCAGAACTGTGAAAAATCAATTTCTATTGTTTAAGCCAGTTAGTCTACGGTACAGTCTGTCCTCCATATCCCTGGGTTCCCCGTCTATGGATTCAACCTACCATGGACCAAAAATATTTGGGGGAAAATAGTCAATAAAAATAAAAATAACAATAAAAAATAATAAAATTAAAAAACGAATGTCGAACAACTATTTACAGAGTAATTACATTATATTAGGTATGATGAGTAAATCTAAGTAATCTAGAGATCATTTAAATAATAGGGTAGGATGTGTGTAGGTTATATGCAAATGCTATGCCATTTTATATAAGGGACTTGAGCATCTGTAGATGTTGATATCCACAGGGGTGTCCTGGAACGAATCCTTCATGGATACCAAGGGATGACTGCATTTTGTTACAGAAGCCCTAGCAAACAAATATGCCTACCCAGGACAACTTTCTTCTCCAGTTTTTGGATAAGACTTATTGCATCGGACAAAAGTGTTGGGCCTATGACTATGCTAGGCCATGATCATAATAACTATAGCAACCACAGTCATTTGCCCAGGCCCAAAACAAGGTTAGTCAGAGTCCTTTTCTAGGCTTTTTCTGTTGAAGGACACGGGGTTATTCTCGAATTCTTTACTTAAAATTGTGGTCCTGGAACATATACTCAGTGATACAAAGATAAGCCTGAGAGGAAATGGCAGGTACTCAAAGAGAAGAAAAGGTGAAAGATAAAGAGGGAGAGTCCCAGAGCTACCCTTAGTTTCAACAACTTTCTTTAATTTTGTGAACTTCCCTCCAAAAGATTTTCTTTTTAAGTTGGCTTATTGTCATTTTTAGCTAAAAGAAATCCCTACTACTCTTTTCACTTTTGTTATAAAACTGAACATACAGTTCCATGAGAAAAACGAATCCTTGCATCAACAGAGTTGATACATTACGGGTTGAGTTGTATGTTCTTCTCCCCATCCAAAAAGATATGTTGAAATCCTAACCCCCCAGTTCCTTAGAATGTGACCTTATTTGGAAATAGGGTTTTTGCAGTTATATTTAATTAAAATGAGCTCACACTGGAGTCCCGTGAGCCTCTAATCAAGTAAGACTGGTGTCGTTATAATAAGACAGCCATGTGAAGATGCAGAGATACAAAGGCAGAATGCTACGTAACAATGGAGGCAAAGACTGGAGTGATGCATCTACAAGCCAGATAATGCCAGTGATAGTTGGCAGACTACCAGAAGCTAGGAAAAGGCAAGAAAGGATCCCCCTACAGATTTCAGAGGAAGCATGGACATGCCGGCATGTGGATTTCAAATTTGTAGCTTCCAGAACTGCGAGACAATAAATTCAGTTTGTATTAAGCTTCCCAGTTTGTGGTAACTGTAACTTGTTGCAGAAGTTCTAAGAACCTAGTACAGCATATAAAAAAGGGGTTAAGGTTCATGGCAGTCTTAGTTTTTCATTGAGATCCCACATTTTGTGTAAGAAGACCCTCCTCTGATCTCCTCTAGTCTTTATTTGCACTTTTCAGTTTTTAAAAGCACAATGCAATTTGTATGTGTTTTAACAATTTGTATGTGTCAACAACTCGATGGTAAGTTTTTTGAGGTCGGGATCTATGGCTTTTAGCTCTCCACTGCCCAGCACGGTGAATAAATTCATGTACATCATGTTGTCGTTGTCATCATCAACAGCATAAACATCATCACTATCATAATCATCACCATCATTACCATTAATACACCATTAATACAGCTACTGTTTATTTATTATTATAGGGTTAAACAAGGTGCCTTTCATACATTATACCATGTAATCTACACAAGACCCATGTTAAAGAGCTACTAACCTATTTAAAGAAGATGAAACTGTTGCTGAAAGAGAAGTTTAGGAAGTACATTCTCAAAGTTCCCACGGTTGATGGGAGAGGAGGATTAAACATAATTTTAAGGATCTCCAAAGTAAAAGTCTTGAAGACAATGTGACTGTTATTTTGTAAATCTCTTCTAATTTTGCAACTGTTAAGCATTCTAGAATCCCACTCATGCTCTGAGTCACCCAAAATGATGCTCTTACACTTTTTCAGGGGCTGCAACTCGAAGTTTCTATCTTTGTTATTCTAAGAGATTATTATAATTATTGTATTAGTAATACTTCTATCTTCATCTCTCTCTCTCTGTCTCTTTCTCTCTCTCTTGCCTTCTCTCACTTTACTTAATCTTCTGGCTGTTATTGTAGTTTAGGCTGGATGAAATGAAATTACTACTTTTTCAATACTATAGAGATTTAAAATTTCATAAACAGATTTTCAGAAAATAAATGATACAGACATTAACTATTTTTCTAATTTCTGGAACAAAATAAGACTCTCTTAAAAACTACTGGGACGACCCTCACTCCCTTTCATTCCCAACTCTGAACTAAAGCTGCCCCGTTGGGTTACCCAGCACCTCAGATCTCAGCTCTTTCATTGTTTTCTCAGAAAACATTTCTCGGCTTCCCACTCTAGATCAAGTTCCACATTATGTATTTTAATAGTACCATGTACTATCCTTTTATAGCAGTTGTTACTATTAGTTTTTAAAACTGTATTTGTGTGATTATTTTTTCATTTTTACCATTGACATGGTCCACTTTTCTGTAAATGTCATGAACACATGACAACTTCTACCTTTTTTTACTCAACACTGTCCCTGGTAAGAAACTAATTCAGTGTCTCGTATGGAAACAGTATTCAAAAAATTGACCAAATGGATGAATGAATACATGGCCCTAAGTGTAATGCCCCTTTGGTTCTTCCCAGCCTTTATTCTAGGCTTATATGACTTGAGTGGTTGAACAATCCTCCTACCTCAAACTATCTTTCGCTTTGTTTCCGTGACATGGTACCCTGAGTTCTTCCATCTCTGTTCACACTCTTGATGTCTTCTAGATTCATGTCATCTTCTTCCTCTTTATGTGGACATTTTCACAGTCTATTTTTTTCCTTCTGACATTTTTTATTGGACAATCAGTGTCAGTTGTCATCCTGTCTCCCTCTTCAGTCAGCACTTTCTCAAGTACCAGGATTGCAGCCTGTATCCGGTGCAGTCAGATGTTTTCATTGTGGTACAAAAGCGTCAGCTTTCATAGCATTTTCTTGCTTAATGTGTCTGTCTACACTCTCCTGTTTCCCTAAGTGATGAGAAAAATTTATGTCTTACTTATTTTATCTAGCATGGTGCCTTATACATATATGTATGGAAGAAAGATTGAATCAACTGTCTGCTCAAAAGCCTCCAATTGTGTTTGTCACACTTAGAATAACAGCCAAAGTCCTTGGCATAGTCATCAAGTCCTGACCTCAATTACTATCATTTGCTCTCTCACTTAGCTCAAGTTAAAATGGTCTTTTTGCTGTTTCTTGACATACTACACACCTTCTCATTCCAGGATTTTTTTTTTAAATTTTAATTTTAATTTTTATTTTTTGAGACGGAGTCTCACTCTTTGGCCCAGGCCAGAGTGCAGTGACGCTATCTCGCTCACTGCAAGCTCCGCCTCCCGGGTTCATGCCATTCTCCTGCCTCAGCCTCCCGAGTAGCTGGGACTACAGGCGCCCGCCACTGCGCCCGGCTAATTTTTTGTACTTTTAGTAGAGACAGTGTTTCACTGTGTTAGCCAGGATGGTCTCGATCTCCTGACCTCATGACCCACCCGCCTCGGCATCTCAAAGTGCTGGGATTACAGACGTAAGCCACCGCGCCCGGCCCATTCCAGGATTTTTGATCTGCTGTGCCATAAGCCTTGATTCTATTAATGCATAGATTTTAGGACATCTGTGAAATTGTTTCCCCCATATATTCCTAAGGCTTGTTCTCATTAAAGCCTCCATTCAAATGCCATCCTCTTGGAGGACGGCTTTGCTGACAACATTATCTAAAATAGCAACACACTTTACTTTCCATCCTGTATTCTGCTCTACTTATTTGTTCTTCATAGCACTTAATATCAAAGATTACAGGTTTATCGCCTATTTATAGGCAATATAGGCTTCTGCTACTACAATATAGGCTCTGAGACAGAAGGGTCATTGTCTATTATACTCATTGCTGTATTCTCAGCATGGGAAGAGACCCATGGTAGGTATGCTGAGTGAATGAGCCAATCAATATTCTCAAGCTTTTCAATGACAGGCATCATTTCATGTTCCATTTTTATGTTACCAATCACCTGGCACCCTGTCCTCAATACAGCAGGTTTTCAAAAACAATTTGTTGAAGCTACATTCCTATGAGGTTTCCATTTCATGAGGGGGAGGAGCTCCAAAATAGGTTCTGTTTGAAACTTTAGATCACTATTCTGTTAGATATCAGAAAAGGGTCTTGACCTTGAATTTTTGATTTTGAATTTACTTCTTACTTTTTCTGCCATCAAGTTATTTTATTTCACTTTCATATCTTATTTTTCTTATTGTGTATTCAGTTTTCAACATGCTATAATATTAATTGTATAACATATCTAAATGAATGAGCACATTTGTAATGGAGCAGGGTCTTCTAGCTGGGACACCTCTCGTACTGACAAGAATTGTGATATGTTTCAGACACAGTTATAGTAGATACATTATAAATAATTAAGAAATGGAATAACCTTTTACTGAATAATTTTCATAAACCATAACTTTGTTCTTTATGGACAAATGAAAAACATAACAAACTAGGTTTTTGATACCATATAGATGACAAATAGTGATCACTTATCAGAGAAGAAAGAAAATGCATAACTTCACTAAAATGATTATACTTTTGGGAAATATTCTGGAAAGTTTTTTACCTAATATGGGTGAGCAATAGGAGACCCTGAACTAAATCTCAGAAAATCAGATTGAGGTTTAACTGCAAAATAATTGTGATTTAGAACCAAATGACTTAAACTCTTAGCATCTCAGCTTTCTTATATATTATCTTCAAAGCATCTTATCAAGATAAATGAAAAAGAGAGCATTATTCATCTCTTCTTTGAACAAAGTCTTATTCATACTTGCATGTGAGGGTTCAGCCTTTTCTTTAAAAGCAAAAATACACGGCACAGACAGTCCCGGGAAGTTGTAGCACTTCCTAAAATGAAAAGTTAAGTAGACATATAACTAGCACACAGTAGGGAATCCAGCCTTTGGTTTTCTCACTTAAACTTTACATTTTGATCATACCATGCAAACTAAAACAAAAAGATGAGACATTTTTGCCTTCTCTCAGATTCACCCAAATAACTAGCGTTTAGAGAATTTTCCATTTAAGTCAAACACAATACAAGCTAAAGGGATGGGGAAAAAGACAAAGAAGGAATCAAATCTGTGTTCACTGTGAAAAGAATTAAAAAAACTAAACAACTTCGTGGAAGACATTTTAAATTGTAGGTATTATAAGGAAGGCACTTTTGTAAAATTTAAAATTTTATGTCAGAGGTTCATAACATCAGGTTCACCAACCCCATGGTCCATAAATTGATTTCAAGGGCGGTGTGAATTTGGATGGGGAAAAATTACATCTTTATTCTCATTAGCCCCCAAAAGAAATTTAGCATTTCCTTCAATTATGAATGTAGGCAGCAATGGAAGTAGCAGTACTTATAATTTTATCATGAATAGACATTAGAGATATATTTAAGTCACATTACAGTTCTTGGCGGTATCACAAATTATTGTTTATGATCATCATTGCTTTGGTAGTTATTTTGCATATTGCTAGATCTTGTTATTTGATGTGTTAATAGAATTACACAATTGAAAAAATATTTGAATATCAGTATTTCAATATAGTAAGTTTCCTTTATAATTCCACATATTTTGTTTATGCATTCCAAAATGTTTTTCTGATAACTTAGGCTTCAATAGACTACCAAAAAGGTCCATGGAACAAAAAAAAGGTTAAGAATCTCTGATAGTTTGGTATTTTGTATTGAATTATATATTCGGCTAAGACTTTTTTTTTATTATACTTTAAGTTTTAGGGTACATGTGCACAACGTGCAGGTTAGTTACATATGTATACACGTGCCATGTTGGTGTGCTGCACTCATTAACTCGTCATTTAACATTAAGTGTATCTCTTAATGCTATCCTTCCCCCCTCCCCCCACCGCACAACAGGCCCCAATGTGTGATGTTCACCTTCCTGTGTCCATGTGTTCTCATTGTTCAATTCCCATCTATGAGTGAGAACATGTGGTGTTCAGTTTTTTGTCCTTGCGATAGTTTGCTGAGAATGATGGTTTCCAGCTGCATCCATGTCCCTACAAAGGACATGAACTCATTTTTTATGGCTGCATAGTATTCCATGGTGTATATGTGCCACATTTTCTTAATCCAGTCTATCGTTGTTGGACATTTGGCTTGGTTCCAAGTCTTTGCTATTGTGAATAGTGCCACTATAAACATACGTGTGCATGTGTCTTTATAGCAGCATGATTTATAATCCTTTGGGTATATACTCAGTAATGGGATGGCTGGGTCAAATGGCATTTCTAGTTCTAGATCCCTGAGGAATCGCCACACTGACTTCCACAATGGTTGAACTGGTTTACAGTCCCACCAACAGTGTAAAAGTGTTCCTATTTCTTCACATCCTCTCCAGCACCTGTTGTTTCCTGACTTTTTAATGATCACCATTCTAACTGGTGGGAGATGGTACCTCATTGTGGTTTTGATTTGCATTTCTCTGATGGTCAGTGATGATGAGCATTTTTTCATGTGTCTTTTGCATGCATAAATGTCTTCTTTTGAGAAGTGTCTGTTCATATCCTTTGCCCACTTTTTGATGGGGTTGTTTATTTTTTTCTTGTAAATGCTCATGGGTAGGAAGAATCAATATCATGAAAATGGCCATACTGCCCAAGGTAATTTATAGATTCAATGCCATCCCCATCAAGCTACCGATGACTTTCTTCACAGAATTGGAAAAAACTACTTTAAAGTTCATGTGGAACCAAAAAAGAGCCCGCATTGCCAAGTCAATCCTAAGCCAAAAGAACAAAGCTGGAGGCATCATGTTACCTGACTTCAAACTATACTACAAGGCTACAGTAACCAAAACAGCATGGTACTGGTACCAAAACAGAGATATAGATCAATGGAACAGAACAGAGCTCTCAGAAATAATGCCGCTTGTTTACAACCATCTGATCTTTGACAAATCTGACAAAAACAAGAAATGGGGAAAGGATTCCCTATTTGATAAATGGTGCTGGGAAAACTGGCTAGCCATATGTAGAAAGCTGAAACTGGATCCCTTCCTTACACCTTATACAAAAACTAATTCAAGATGGATTAAAGACTTAAATGTTAGACCTAAAACCATAAAAACCCTAGAAGAAAACCTAGGCAATACTATTCAGGACATAGGCATGGGCAAGGACTTCATGTCTAAAATACCAAAAGCAATGGCAATGGCAACAAAAGCCAAAATTGACAAATGGGATCTCATTAAACTAAAGAGCTTCTGCACAGCAAAAGAAACTACCATCAGAGTGAACAGGCAACCTACAGAATGGGAGAAAATTTTTGCAACCTACTCATCTGACAAAGGGCTAATATCCAGAATCTACAATGAACTCAAACAAATTTACAAGACATGTTTTTTAAACAAAAAAAAAATTTTTTGAGATAGGGTCTTGCTCTGTAGCCCAGGTTGGACTGCAGTGGCATGATCTTGGCTCACTGCAGCCTCAACCTTCCATGCTCAAGTGATTTTCCCTTCTCAGCCTCCCAAGCAGCTGGCACTACAGGCTTATGCCACAAGCCCAATTGTTATATTTTTTGTAGAGTTGGGTTTTATTGCCCAGTCCGGTCTCAAACTCTTGGACTCAAGCAATCTGCTTGCCTTGGCCTCCCAAAGTGCTGAGGTTATAGGCTGAGCCACCGCACTGAGTCTTAAACAAATTTAAAGATCAAAATAATACTAAGAATTAGGGGAAAAGGATTTCTTAAAAATTTTGAAACTGATATTGTAATGAGTTCAATACAAGAAATCCTTATTGAAAAGCGTATAGATTAAACTTATAAATTACATATTATAAAATAATAAAATAAATGGGAAGGTAACTATCTTCCAATAAGGAGTATCCAAATAATCCTGAACATTGACTCTGTGGCAAAAAGGAAAGCTTTATGACCGGTCAGAGCATGTCGATAGCATGCATATGGCCTGCCAGAGAACAGATAGCAAGACTTTCCATTGTCTTTATACTGCCTTTAAAGTTACACATGTATAAATCACTTAAGGATGATTAGATTTCTTGATATATTTAACATTAACTCTTCTATTATTTGCAAATTTTTGTTAAGAAATTTCCTAGAGGCCGGGCGCGGTGGCTCACGCTTGTAATCCCAGCACTTTGGGAGGCCGAGGCGGGCGGATCACGAGGTCAGGAGATCGAGACAACGGTGAAACCCCGTCTCTACTAAAAAAAAAAAAATACAAAAAAATTAGCCGG